>NC_142930.1:154669006-154671506 GCF_046866305.1 Octopus bimaculoides | reverse complement strand
GTACCCAAGACTTGTTCGTCGAAAAAGTGCATATTGCCAGAAAGGCCAGCAACATGATTGAAGAATTGGACGCTGTGAAACTTATGCCGCATCCAGCCTATAGTCCAGACGTTGCTCTATCTGAATCAATGCAGCACTTTATGAAAGGACGCCGATTTTGAGTCATTCGATTAAGTTGAAGAAGCCTGTCAAGAATTTTTCGATTCAAAGCCGATGGAAAGATACTTTGACCAAATCTGAAAGCTCGCTGATCGTTGGCAGAAGGTCGTGGAAAATGATGGGCTTTATTTTGAAGAATAGTTGTTGCTGAATAATTGTGTGTGTGTTGGCTGCGTCTCGTGTTTCCGAGCTTGCAATCCAGTTCCCCTTCCTGGGTGTTTGAACCGCAGATGGCTCTGCAATCCAAGGGTTGCATGAAACATACGGGGGACATTGTGGACATGGGATAGAAGGGGTTGGTTTGGGAAGGAGAAGTCGCAGCTTTCTCTCTCGTCTCTTGAGTTCAGCTCTTGCGACTCGGACTTTCTCGAAGTCCGCTGAACCCGTTTTGATGGTGTATCTCCAGAGGGGTCTATTTGCCGAGATATCTTCCCAGTGTGCGGGGTCGATGTTGGTGCTTTTCAAGGTTGATTTGAGTTGGTCCTTGTACCGCCTCAAGGGAGCTCCACGAGGACGTTTTCCTTCAGACAGTTCACCGTAGAGACAGATCTTGGGAAGGCGATGTTCAAATTCTTCCATTAAAAATCATTATTTTAACACGGTGCACGAACTTTTTCCTCAACCTAGTATTTGTGTTTTGTTCAATAGTAATATTTTTCAATTGTTAAATACAAATCGGTTTCAAATTTTGGCACAAGGCCAGCAATTTTGGCGGCGGGACTAAGTTGATTACACCGACCCCAGTGTTCGAATGGTACTTAATTTGTCGATCCCGAACGAAGAAAGGTAAAGTCTACCTCGGCAAAATTTGAACTTAGATCTTGAAAACGGTTAAAATACCGTTAAGCATTCTGCCCGGTATGCTGACGATTCTGCCAGCTCACCGCCTTAATAGATAAATACATATTAAAATATAAATAATTGATTTAAATTCAGTCCTCGTGTATTCTACAGTTTAATTATTGATATAATATTCACTTTCAATTACATGTGGTTGATTTGTTTGTTGGCTGGTTGGTTGGTTGGTTGGTTGGTTGGTTGGTAAACTCATCTACTGAAAGCAAAATGAAAAAAGATAATGTGCGTATTTCTCTCACTCTGTGTATTCACATGCTGTCCTTAATCTATCACTCGGTTTCACACCACCAGTAGTTCCTATGCAAATATTCTGGACAGATTTCCAGTTTGTGGACAACTTCGTCCTTTCTTCCCACCAGTTTCAGCAACCTGAGGAAATAAGGGAGTCATGCATGCATGCCACCACTTCTATCTGATTAACATTAAGCGCTGAAGAAGCAAAGTATATTCATAATCAATCCAAACGAAATGAATTCTCATTCCCATCTTCAAGTGTGAGAATCGAGCAAAATAGAACATCATCTGTTTACTCCTCTTACCAAAGTGATATTTTGTTTGACATACTTAGTTCCTTTTCTGGTAGTTCATTTATTTTATTTATTTATCCGCTCATTTATTTATTCTATATTGTAACTTGTGAACAATAGAGTTTTGGGTTACAGGCTTCCATCGAAATACTGAGTACAGAATTTCTGAGTGCGAGTAAGATAAGCAATACAGAATACAGTGCTACACTTTCGTGACATTATATAGTATTACAGTTTCGTAAAGCACCGGTTTTCAGTATTTCTACACAGATATGCAACGGTGAAAGATATACACTAACATAAATGCACACACACACACACACACACAAACAGAGTCAAACACATGTATGCAGAGAGCTGGATAGATAGATAGATAGATAGATAGATAGATAGATAGATAGATAGATAGATAGATAGATAGATAGATTACGAATAACCTACTAATGCAAATTGCTGTAATGTAACACAAGTATTTAATACTGTTAGGTAGAATAAAATAACATTTATTCAACCGGAAATGAGAAACACCCAGTTACGTTGCATGCAAATGCATACATTTGTGTGAATGTAAATGTGTGTGCGCGTAAGTATGCATATGTACACACATATGTGTGTGCATAATCATACTTCCGTGTGCATGTATTTATATATCTGTGTATGTATTATGTATATACATATATATATATATATATATATATATATATATATATATATATATATATATATATATACATATATGTATCGCCATGTTGAACCGCTAAACACTACACAATTTTTCTCTCGCCATTTGTTTTCTTTCTCTCTCCATATTTTTCCCTCATTCCTTTCTGTCGAAGAGCGTAGACTCGAAACGTAAAAGACTTTCCCATTTTTCCCGAGCATTCAACTAAAACACCTGCTTGTTATTCCTACACCTGTCTTCGTCTTGTTTTTCTATAGATTTGAACTATATATAC
>NC_142930.1:154651506-154664006 GCF_046866305.1 Octopus bimaculoides | reverse complement strand
GCGCATCTCAGGGACTTCAGCGGACTTCAACTTACCTCCGTTGTTCGCCGGCTTATATTAATGTCAAAGGACTGTTGTATCACTGTGCATATCTGTGTACATTTGTATCAGTGTACACACACACACACAAACACACATATTTTTTATCTTATATTCCTTTCAATAATTTGATTGCGTTCATACTGGGCCAACGTTTTGAAGGGTTTCAGTCGAACAAATCGACCCTGGGACTTATCATTCTTTCTTTTGAAGCCCAGTACTTATCTATCGGTCTGTTTTGCCGAACCGCATCGCTAAGTTACAGGGACTTAAACACACCACCACCGGTTTTCAAGCTGTCGTGGGGGACAAACGCTCACACACAGAGACACAGAGACACACACACACACACACACACACACACACACACACACACACACGCATATATACACACACACATATATATATATATATATACGACAGGCTTCTTTCAATTTCCGCCTACCAATTCCACTCACAAGGCTTTGGTCGGTCTGAAGGCTATAGTAGGAAACACTTGCCAATGGTTCCACATAGTGGGACTGAACCCGGAACCATGTGGTTAAGAAGTAAGTTTCTTACCACACAACCATAAATGCGCCTGATATCTTTTGATTTCTTTTTTCTTTACTAGACTCACCTCATGAGCTGCTACCATCGCCGTTAGCTCTGCTACACTTTCATTAAACCTCCTCTGATGTGTGACATTTGGTGAAAGAGGGAGTTTGGTGTTGCTGCCTTCATGTGTGACTTTTGGCACGAGGTAGGTTCATCCGGAACTCTTGACAGGAGGAAATATAGTTTTGCCTTAAAGCCGTCTACATCCACCCCATGATGGTCTCTCGGGCTTTTTGGAAGGATATTGAAGCGCAATGGGCCTAAATGCATACACACACACACACACACACACACACACACATACACACACACATACACAACCGTATGCACATGTATACTAAGAAATAGAAAAATTTTGCCCCTAAGACATACATTTAATGTACGCAATAATCCGGAGTGATATCAAACACGTACATATTGATATGCATACACATAAGAATAAATATGCCTGTGTTGGAAGTTTGTTTCCAGCCCCATGAGTTCATGTGTATCTCCATTTCATGGCACCTTTGGGAAGTGTCTTCTACTATAATCCTTGTGCTTAGATGTGGTAAAGGGAAACCAAAAAAGTCCGTCGTATATGCATATACTTATGCGTGTGCCTCTTCCTATGAGTGTGTTTGTCACCCCTGCGACCGCTTGACACCCGATGTTGGCTTGTTTATGTCCCTGTAATCTAGAGGTTCGTCAAAACCGGCTCATGGAATAAGAGCCAGGCTTTAAAAGTATTAGTATTGGAGTTAATTTATTCAAGTAAAGCCCTCAACGCTCCAGCAAGGTGCAGTCCAATGAATGAAGCAAGATATATATATGTGTGTATGCGTGAGTCTGTGCGCGTGTATATACATATGTGTGTGTGTGTGTGTGTGTGTGTGTGTGTGTGTGTGTGTGTATACATACAGTGACCCAGTGTAGACTGCGGTAGATCGATAGAGAGAGAGAGAGAGAGAGAGAGAGAGAAAAGATAGATAGATAGATAGATAGATAGATAGATAGATGATAGATAGATAGATAGATAGGCAGGTAAAGACGGAGGTAAGCATGTAGGTAGGCAGGCAGACAGGCAGGCAGGTAGGTATGTATGCGTGAAGGTTGACAGGTGAGTGGACAGGTAATTAGGTAAGTAGATAGAAGATATGTAGGTAGATAAGTACGTGTGCAGTTATATATCATTTAAGTGTAATTTTAATTAAAATAATGTAACTGCAGCAAGGAACTGACAACTTTGATTGGTACAGTTATTGACATGGTGATTAAATGGAATGCTAGAAGATGCATAATTTCACCATGTTTTTGTCACAAGCCATCAGTTCTCAGAAATAATTCCAGCAATCCATCCATCTGTCCTTTATACCTTATCAGAAGCAACCATCAGCAACCATTTCTACACTTTCCGGTTTGATTCTAATGCGTGACCAACCGAGGCTGTGGATGTTATCCAACCATTATTCCAGCAACTCAAGATGAAAATTCTTGCAAAGGGCCCGGTTTCCACATAGTTGTTTTGAACAGGAATTTCATAATCGATTACGCATTTGATTTGGGTGAACCAGAGACAAAACCGTTCAAGTTAAGCCCTATCCGAAATAGCTATGGCTAATCAACAACAATATGAAATGAAATCCATTTTCTGTGACAAATCCTGGTTCGCCTTCTGGTTCACCTCCTATTGGATTCCTTTTGTTAATGATTTGAGAAAGAGTACAAAGGATGTCCTTGAGCATTGTCGAATTCTTTGGTACAATTACCTTAGTTTAATTAAAATTAGTTAAAAGATGATAGCTACTTACCTACATATTTACTATCTATCTACATACCCATCTACCTAACCACCCATCTACCCACCTACAGGCATACCTATCTACCTCCCAACTTACCTGCATACCTATCTATCTGTCTATCATAATGTAGAAGGATGAATTTATTATAGACATGAAATAATTATAATTTAATACCGTAAGATTGGTGATCGATATTAAGTTACTACCGATTGCAACGGTTCATTGTTAATTTCTCTGCTTAATATTGTCATCGCCGCCGTTGCTATAGCTGTTACTGTTGTTGCTGCTGCTGTTGTTTTTTGTTTTGTTGTTGATGGTGATGATGATGATGATGATGATGATCATCATCATCATCATCATCGTGATCATGATGATTATGATCATGCTATTCCTAGATCGATCTTAATTGAGCAGATGATTACATGATGGAAGACTTTACGGCCATGATCAGTCATCGTATCGATTTTCTTTTCGGACATACAAAATGTATAACTATATTATTTCATGCTTTTTTCCTATTTTTGAAGGCAGTTGATTTTCATTCAAATTTTACTGCTATTTCTACTAAGTTAATGTGTACAACTGCTACACTACCAAATCTTTTTAATGTATAATATTTGAATTCTTCAAGTAACTCGGCTCATTCATTTTATCGACTCCACAATGGCTTGTGTATATATGTCTTCTGTCGTACTCTGCATTCACTTGGACGTTAAAATTTTCAAGTAAGTAGAGGCCTTCTGATTGTGAAAGCTGTCTAAGATTATTCGTGTGAATCATCAGCTTCGATGCCACATTTAAGTGTGATGGGATTTGCAGTCACAAAATCTACTAAGCCGTCGATGGAATTCAAACAAAGAATTAACACTCGTTCAGTACCGGCAGTAAAGGATTCTATCATTGAAAAGTCAGATCTCTACTGCAATCCTAAAGCTATTGTCTCGTCTATCGTCTTGTTGTTTTCTACCCAGACAAAATTGTAGTGATTCTCTAGTAATAACACATCATTTGCATGGCTTCCCGGTTGGAGCATATCAATGAACACATCTTATATTGTTATCATCAATACTAACAATTTTGTGTTTGCTAACAATTAACCCTAACATCATACTTTCAACATCGCTGCTTACTAAGTTCAAGAAAATTCTATACCATAAACTTAGATAAGCTTAGATATGTTTCGACCAAAGATCGGTCCAGGCCATGTCTAACTTAATAGCACCACCTGACAGGATTATCTAAATCCTTTTTACAGTCAAGTTTTGTTTGTGGCCCATTCAAGTAGTGAGTTCTTATTGAGTGAGTTGTATCCAGGTATGGATGGCTTGTCTGGTATTCCTTGAAGAAAGCTGTCCAGACTCCGTTTAAAGCTGATAGGATCTGTTTCGGGACAATGTTAAACAGGGCAGGGCCTGTTGAGGAAAAGAAATTATACCGCAATGTACCTATATGTTGTGTTACTGAATTGGGCAGGGGACGTATGGCTCGTGGTCCCAGCCTTGGATGAACCTTGAAACTAATGTTCAGGTACATTGTTTGGTACATTACTTTAGAAGTTATTGATAAGTGCAAACACAGTAGGCATTTGTCAGGTAAAGAATTAACCAGACTGTGCACATCAGCATCTTACTGACAAGGGACTATCCAGCTTAAGACGCGTGATTGCTGAAGTGACACTGGCTCGTCCGTGCAACGAAGACGGTCCGCACTGTCCCCAGCCCCTCAACACCAATAACCGTAACTGCTGCTTCTTGTATTCTGCCTTTGTTCCACAAAGCCAAAACACACACACATATACACACACAATCCCTGATGAGAAAAGAAGAGGGAGAGAAAATAAGGGAGAAAGGCCCTGAGAAGTTTAATGAAGTTTTGGTTTACCCATGAGTCACCCCCCCCCTTTATTTTCTTAGGTGTAGCCCAGTGAGAAGCAAAAGTAGTATATCCGGAGATGCTGAAAAAATGCTGAATAGACATAGCATATCATGTACAGGATTCCACTGTGGTATTTCAGTCAATGTTTGTTTTCAGTAACTTTGCATCTTCAGCGCTTCAAACTAATGAGAATATTTTTACCAATTTTCCCATAGCTGAGGAACTGTTACTCGAAGTGATCGAACACCGGCAAACTGTGTGCCACAACTTTGAAAGTAAACCATTACTGATTCTATGGTAAGGTTTAATCTCCGACTGCAAGGTCTCTAGTTAACGTATACAACTGCTGCGAGATACTATTTTTTGGAGAAGTTATATTCTGACAAAAGGAAGTTCACAAAATTTGTTCTGCGTTTCTGCACGGCAACTAGAAGGTTGCTAATTCATAGATAGCTTACTTCACTGAAACGTACTAGAGCGACCAAGAGGCGCATACGTATGAATATATATATATATATATATATATATATATATGAATGAATGAGAGGGGAGAGAGAGAAAGAGAGGGAAAGATATGACAGTTTTCCCGAAGAATTTCTGTTTACCAAATTTCCGCTATCAAAGATCAACAGGAGGCTATGACAGAAAAAACTTAGCCATACTGCTGAGCGAGGAACCGGTTGTAAAATGAACTTTTTTATCATACATGAGCGAGAGCGCGAGAGCACACACACACACACATATATATACATATATATTTATTTATATGCATATATATATATATATATATATATATATATATATATATATATATAAACATGTGTATATACATGTGTATATACATATATATATATATATAACAATTATAATTTTATCTCTGTTACGCAACAGGGGACTTTTTATGTCATTTGAAAGATAAAGTCGGTTTTCTATTATTTCATATACATAATGAATCTCGATGCAATATTATACGTAGACCATGTATTTAACGCACACAAAAAAACCTCATATCATGCATGAATCTCCTATACTTGACTATGTTTGTTCTGAAGTAGTTATCTTCTCTGCAGCTGCCTTACTATTTCTAGCAGTGACTGATTACTGTTGACTAAAGATAAGCTTCACGCTCGTCATAACCCTAAATATTTTGTTTCACTAATATATCGATGTTTTTGCTCTACTTTAGCAACTAAGTAGTTAATGATATTAGGTAGTATGTGAATGTTACAACTTTTTAATATCTCTCACCTGCCATTGAAACAATATTAATTTCTAAACAAAAAAACACAAAAAAATCTCTGTTTATTGTCTATGTAAGAAACAATATTCTTAGCTGTTAGATAACAGACGTACAGACGACCGATTGACGTTAATTCAATATTTTCTTTCGTTGGAACGGAGACAATGGCCATATCGATTTACTTAATGTGCATGAAATTATTACACGCGAGATCACGAGGAGTCTTCGGTAAATTTGATCAGACATTATCAGTATTTGGTGGTGAGTTTGTTCGTATGCTGCAAAACTAAAATGGCGGAGTTGTGTTGATAATGTATTTGACTACTTCGTCATTTAGCATTAGTTCAAATCAACTTCGGGCGTGTATATTTTGTGTCAAGTTAGAATTGTTGAGTTTAGCTTCCATTACACCATTTCATCGTAATGAGTAGCGTATTATCGAGTGATGTTTCTGTTGAAACCAGCTCAGCCCTGAAGGGTCGATAAAATAAAATACCAGCCAGCTCCTAATGTCGATTTAATATACTTATAAAACATATTGGGTGTAAATGGAATAAATAATAAAATCCTATGATTAAAAGAGTTCTAGTGGGTCTATCTCATCTCTTCATATACAATGACTACTTTACTAATGTATCTTCTTCTATGAAATGAGGTGTTACTGAATGAAGGTTAGGCTGCTATTTTTGCAATTCGAACAACCGCGTATTCCGTCTTCTCATTGTCTCAGTACCCATCAGTTACCACGTTTAACAAAACCTTTCCTGCAATAGGCCAATGATCTATGCCAAGGAATAATAACATTGCATTCACTTCACACTGTAAATTCAAATCGATTTATAAAATGACGTAATAAATTATAAATTCCGCCTATTTGTTAATACAGAGGTTGCAACCTGAGGGCCAAATAAGACCCGCTGATTTTATTTAAAATGTGATCTCTTTATCAATCTTCAGTATCGAAAAATAGAGCATAAGTCATATTTTTGTAGTATCCTCAAATGCATACAAAAAACAAAAAGAAGCAAATGTGAGATCCTTTCAAGTGTTTAAAAAACAAAATTTCCCCTGTATACGTTTTAAGAAGTAAATATTTACGCGTTCTCACATGAATGGAGCTACAGAGACTAATTGGGTTTCATGGCAGTTGCAATATGTCTTTTATGTGTGAGAGATTCTGAGAAAGTATCAAAAAATATTTACTTGACTATTGAGGGAAATAGGTAAAGTGGCAGGAAACACATTTACCCGGAAGTCACAACCTCTTCCATTCAACCTGACAAATAACGTTTTAACTCTTTCCTGCATGTGGATTGCCACATACAGATTTTTTTTCTGTAATTAGATGTGCAATGATGCTTTCATCACAAAAGGTGGAATGTAAAAAATAAAGAAATAAAGCAAAGCATTTCCAATCCGGTTCAATCCACAACCCTAAAAGTTTATTGACCCGACCCCTTTATTTGTGGGTATAACAAAATTATAACCAGATATCGATTTCAAATTTTGGCAGAAGCACAATATTATGGGAGAAGAGGTAATGTCAATTCCGTCGACCCCTCTACTCAACTGGTACTTATTTTATCGACCTCGAAAGGATGAAAGGCAAATTCGACTCGGCGGAATTTGAACTCAAAATGTATAGACGGACAAAATACCGCTAAGTATTTTTCCCGGTGTGGTAGCGATTCTGCCAGCTCACCGTGCTATTACAACCAGATATCAAAAATACTATTTAAACAATAAACCTCATTTCCGGGCATCGCTAACGTTTCTGTACTGTAGCCTAATTACTTCAGTACCAGCATTCAATTGGCGATGACTGTACTTCAGCTGATGACAGATTACGTATGACAGAACCGTATTGATTTAAGGCGGCGAGCTGGCAGAGACGTTAGCACGCCGGGCGAAATGCTTAGTCGTATTTCGTCTGCCGTTACGTTCTGAGTTCAAATTCCGCCGAGGTCGACTTTGCCTTTCATCCTTTCGGGGGTCGATAAATTAAGTACCAGTTACGCACTGGGTCGATGTAATCGACTTAATCCCTTTGTCTGTCCTTGTTTGTCCCCTCTGTGTGTAGCCCCTTGTGGGCAGTAAACAAATAAGAAACGTTAGCACGCCGGGCGAAATGCTTAGCGGTATTTCGTCTGCCGTTACGTTCTGAGTTCAAATTCCGCCGAGGTCGACTTTGCCTTTCATCCTTTCGGGGGGTCAATAAATTAAGTAGCAGTTACACACTGGGTCGATGTAATCGACTTAATCCCTTTGTCTGTCCTTGTTTGTCCCCTCTATGTTTGGCCCCTTGTGGGTAATAAAGAAATAAGAAACGTATTGATTTGTCTTCCTTACGTGATAGGCCAGTGGAGGCGCAATGCCCCAGTGGTTAGAGCAGCGGACTCGCGGTCATAGGATCGCGGTTTCGATTCCCAGACCAGGCGTTGTGAGTGTTTATTGAGTGAAAACACTTACAGCTCCACGAGGCTCCGGCAGGGGACGGTGGCGAACCCTGCTGTACTCTTCCACCACAACTTTCTCTCACTCTTACTTCCTGTTTTTGTTGTGCCTGTAATTCAAAGGGTCAGCCTTGTCACACTGTGTCACGCTGAATATCCCCGAGAACTACGTTAAGGGTACACGTGTCTGTGGAGTGCTCAGCCACTTGCACGTTAATTTCACGAGCAGGCTGTTCCGTTGATCGAATCAACTGGAACCCTCGACGTCGTAAGCGACGGAGTGCCAACCAACAACAACGTGCTACGCCAGAAATAATACTAACTAACCCGTCGTAATTTTCCTAATCGCTGTATCGCTGTATTCAGTTTAAAATTTTACCAAGCAATTCTGGTCGATATTTTCAGAAGTATTTTAAAGATATTTACTTCGCATGATCTTATCAGTAAATATTTCAGCATCTAAATTCCTTTCAGTTGGTCGTATACAACAAACCTTGTATTCTATGATGAAGTGACAGATAAGTAGTAATATGTCACTGATTTAATAATATCTTACTTAAGAACAAATTCTCAAATTTATTCATGTATGGCTTTCATCCCTTTATCAAAGGTATTAAGCAGCCTAAGAGATACAACTGATATATGAACATGGAGTTGCAGCTGTTAAGAAGTTGATAAAACGGAGGAAAAGTAATAGTTCTATAAATCGGATCGATATTCTCATTGCTGACAGCGATTGATGTGTCGATGGCTCGATTTTAATAGTGCGCCTCTCAAGATAATAACTGTCTTCTTCTCATTCCACGTTTTTAAGTGAATCGAGTTTAACACGTCCTGACATTTCATCGATAATAAACACAGCGGTGAAACATTCCATAACCACTCACATTTGCCTTGACAAATTCCATTAGAAAAATATTTCGATTGCTTGTCTTCGTAATTTCATAAAAACCACTGTGTTTGTCTTTAGACGCATCAATCCTGACTACTTTCTGACATTCATCATTTCCATTATACACTCATTACACTGATCAGTTTTCAGTCATGGACACATTTCTTAAAAACGATTTTATCACCTTGATAAGAACAACAGAAATTGCACGTCATCATCATCATCATCATCACCATTATTATAGTTACTATCATGGTTGTTGTTATTTTTGCGGTTTATTATTATTATTATTACTATTATTATTATTATTATTATTATTATTATTATTATTATTATTATTATTGTTCAGTAGTTTTATTTTTATAACGTGCTTTCACTTCACTACCGAGCGCAGCTCTGTGCGCCTTGGGTATGTGCTGTGGTTTGCTGTGAAGCACTTATGGATACTGTATTGAAAGTGTTTTGCGTAGGATGTGTGCAGTGCCCTGTAGTGCAATTTTCTGTATGTTATATATATTTGTAAGTCCTGGTGTTTTTGTTATGTATTTGTCTGAATATTTTTTTGTTATTATACCTAAGGCACCTACTATGATAGGAATTGTTTCTGTTTTTAGATTCCACATTCGAGTTACCTCTATTTCCAGGTCTTTGTATTATTATTATTATTATTATTATTATTATTATTATTATTATTATTATTATTATTATTATTATCATCATTATTATTATTATTATTATTATTATTACCACCATCATCATCATCTTCAATGTTATTATGTCAGAAACGTATGTTTTTGTTTAGTATTTTAGTAAATTTGTTTTGACTTTAATCACATTAAGCAGCTTAATCGATATTGGCACGTACTATTTCTTACTATCTTACTTGTTTCAGTTATTGGACTATGACCATGCTGAATTTTAGTCGATAAAATGGACCGCAGCGCATATTTTTAAATGTCTGGATCTTATTGTATGGTTCTGCTTTGCTCATCCACTAAGACTTGGGGGATTGAATAAACCGCCACCGAATATCCTACAGTGCAGTGTCAAATATAAAGATGCACGCACACACACATTCATACACTCATAAATACATACATACATACATGTGTGTGTGTGTGTGTGTGTGTGTGTGTGTGTGTGTGTGTGTGTGTGGAGGTGGGATGGCCCAGTGGTTAGGGCAGTGGACTCGCGGTCATAGGATTGCGGTTTCGATTCCCAGACCGGGCGTTGTGAGTGTTTATTGAGCGAAAACACCTAAAGTTCCACGAGGCTCCGGCAGGGGATGGTGGCGAACCCTGCTGTACTCTTTCACCACAACTTTCTCTCACTCTTACTTCCTGTTTCTGTTGTGCCTGTAATTCAAAGGGTCAGCCTTGTCACACTGTGTCACGCTGAATATCCCCGAGAACTACGTTAAGGGTACACATTTCTGGGGCGTGCTCAGCCACTTGCACGTTAATTTCACGAGTAGGCAGTTCCGTTGATCGAATCAACTGGAACCCTCGTCGTCGTAAGCGACGGAGTGCCAACATATATATATATATATATATATATATATATATATATATATATATAAGAAATAATTGAGATTCAATTGAATTAGGTACTTAAGTTGAAGCACCAGGTCATTCCAGCATTATCCGCACAGTTCGAAGTAAGGTGAATGAAATCAAAATAAAATCAAAATGACCTATAGAAGACTAATAATGAAAGAACTCAACGCTAAATATAAAATAACCACGAAAAAGAATCTGTTAGACATCAACTTAGAAATTAAGAAAATTATGATGGAATATGACTTAACGGGTAGTACCGAACCCTTAAAACCAAATGAACCAAGGGTTAACTTCAAGGACCATAAAAAGAATATCCAAGATAGTCCTGCTGTTAGACTGATCATTAAATTTTATAGTTAACTATATTCCATCTAATATTTGTATTCGTCCCACCTTGCGATTTCATCTTAATTAATAATTACCTGCTTGTAATCTGCAATATTTTCTTAATTCCACTTCCTACAATTCCTGCTATGACACTTCCTCTTCCTGTTAACATGTGACAGTTCAAATACCAGGCTCTGGATAAATTCAAACATTTGTCAATACACGATATATCAGTACTTCCTACGCTTATAGCAAGCATTATGAGTTTTCGATACAAAAGCAAAATCCTCAATGAAAAAAAAAATTCCGAAGAATCTAGAGAGTGAACAAAATGTTCATTTTGAGCTTAATGAGGGGAAACAATGTCGTAAACCGTAGCCAACCGGCGACTACCTTTATTGTATTCTTTGAACTTAATACCTTTGTTCCAGATGGGAATAATATTGTTTACCCAGATATCTTCCAGTATTACAGATGGTTCGGGAATAATTTGTGAGAAGATCCAAAGCAGTTAAAAGAAACAGTTTGGGAGGGACGATAATGTGAAATGACAGTCTGCATTATATGATTGGAAGGATTCCTATCATCAGCGCAAATCCTCGTAAGGCAGTGCTGTGCTTTATGAGAATGTTACCGAGTCATAAACCAAGAGCGAATTTTGTCGATTTAAGAACGGTAGATGAAATTTTATTGCATACTTATCAAGAGGCTTGTAAAAGATTGGGACTGATCGAAGCTGATGATGAAATTCTCAATATGATTGGAGAGGCAGCTATTGCATAGCTTCGGATATATATATATATATATATATATATATATATATATATATATATATATATATATATATGGATACGTATTATGTATATCTATGTCTATCTAGCAGTATTTCGTCTGCCGCTACGTTCTGAGTTCAAATTCTGCCGAGGTTGACTTTACCTTTCATCCTCTCGAAGTCGATTAAATAAGTACCAGTTACGCACTGGGGTTGACATAATCGACTTAATCCGTTTGTCTGTCCTTGTTTGTCCCCTCGGTGTGTAGCCCCTTGTAGGCAGTAAAGAAATAAGAAATATGCGTACCCTTAACGTAGTTCTCCGGGAGATTCAGCGTGACACAGAATACCACAAAGCTGGCCCTTTGGAATATATGTATTACTCGTTTTTTTCCAGCTGAGTAGACTGGAGGAACGGGAAATAAAGTGTCTTGCTCAAGGACAAAACGCAACACCGTGAACGGAACTTACATTCTTACGATCATGAGCGGAATTGCTTCATCGGTAAGCCAAAACAAAGGATATACAATGAAATAAGAGTCTTACGTCAAATGCAGACCATAGAACCAGTAAGTGTAAAAGCGGACTACACAATTTCCGACTACCCAGTCTTTTCAAAGTACGACTTTATCCGTAGTAACAATTAAGTAGACGGGTATGTACATTGAGCAAAATATTGCCATTTTTTACGTGAAAATAGTTGGCACTCCGTCGCTTACGACGTCGAGGGTTCCAGTTGATCAGATCAACGGAACAGCCTGCTCGTGAAATTAACGTGCAAGCGGCTGAGCACTCCACAGAGATGTGTACCCTTAACGTAGTTCTCGGGGATATTCAGCGTGACACAGTGTGACAAGGCTGACCCTTTGAATTACAGGCACAACAGAAACAGGAAGTAAGAGTGAGAGAATGTTGTGGTGGAAGAGTACAGCAGGGTTCGCCACTATCCCCTGCCGGAGCCTCGT
>NC_142930.1:154621506-154644006 GCF_046866305.1 Octopus bimaculoides | reverse complement strand
CATGGATATACGTGCATGGATATAACGTTTGCATGGAGATACATGTATATTTGCATGTGCATGGATATACGTGCATGGATATAACGTTTGCATGGAGATACATGTATATTTGCATATATATATGCCTATGTGTTTATGCATATATACATGAGTATGCGCGCATTTACGCTCTTATGTACATATGCGTACATATATGCATGATTGCATGCATACTTGTTTTTAATTCGTTTGAATTCTTCAAATCTTTCTATAAAGAAAGGATTAGCTTCTTCTGAGAAACAAAGATCAATCGATAGAATTTATATCACAGCCACAATGAAAGAGCTATATGCTGAATAGAGAGACGCATTGCATATTATCACTATTCTACTTACACATTCAAATAGCAGAGTGTAGTTTGATCTCCTTCTTTACGAGAGATTACTATTTTGACTCTTAAGAATATAACCGGATTGAAAACAACCAATTATAATATGGATAGAGAAGCTGTAAAATTTCAAAGCAGTTGTATATAAATATTCTCTTTCTTAGGGTTTTCAAATAAATGTTAACGTTCGCTGAGCGGTTGACCTATAATAACAGTACATTCCTTTTTGCCCCAGAATCTGTGTTTCGTTTGTGTTTGTCAGAATATTCAAACAACATTTTTTGTGTTTCCTTCTATGAATATGATTAGGATCAGATAATATTTTATTCACATTTATCCCAGAGCAACCTGGTGACCCTTTCTACCGTTTGACGGATGGCATTGTATATAATTTTCTACGAATAGCATTGTATACTGTTTTAGTAATATATCAACGCAGCACGGAGGAATAATATTTTTGTAACAACTTCGAGCAGAATGCATGATGCATGTATTTAAATATTAATCTTATGTAAGAAATTAATTCTAGCCTCACAGAACATAACGCGTTCGGCAATCGAACAAACTAGAAGTATGCGTGCTCTTTTTTCTCAATAAGATTGATTATATTTCGATTTTGTACTTGGATTGCAACGTTACTTATGTGAAATCGTATGTTGAACCAGATTTTGTTGAATCTTGGGAGGGTTGTTATGCCAAATAATAAACAAATTCCCTGGTTCTGTTTCTCTTTATTATCGTTATTAGACAACTTGTTAACCATTTAACCAATTAACTAATCGACTCTTTGATTAATCGTTCGATGAAGCAGTCAATCGATTAGGTTCGTCAGAGTTCTTTTGTCGACATTAGTGACCACATAAATGACATACCTTCACTCTATACTCCAAGTACAGGGAAGACACACACGCACACATAAGCACACACACACACACACACACACACGATAGGGCTTCTTTCAGTTTCCGTCTACCAAACCCACTCACAATGTTTTGGTCGGACCGAGGCTATAGAAGAAGACACCTGTCCAAGGTGCCACGCAGTAGGATTGAACCTCGTGTCATGTGGCTGGAAAGCAAGCTCCTTACCACAGAGCCATGCCTACGACTCTAGACATTCCTGCGTCTATTATAGTTTTTTCGATTTTTCTTCTTTAATTTGTTGTGGTCGTCCATAATCATTATACTGCGGTCAGACCTACTTCAACAAACCCATGATCAAAGACAGTTCATTAACGACTAACTCGTTTTTATTCCTCTTCATTCACACTGAATCTATGGTTACATTTTCCAATATGTCCTTTCTTCTGTTACTTTCTAAATGCGTTCTGAGAAAGATCTGGCCGGCGTTTTTTCTTAACAGGTCCATTGACCATATACAAGACTCATTCGTACAACTGTGTGTGAGTGTGTGCGTAAACAATATAGTTCATAGTGCCAAGTTTCACTCAATGACAGCTCTTCCCAGGTTATACATCTTAATCATTAACACCAACGCCGTCCCTCCTAGTTTGTTCTATTTAATACAATAAGCAAAAGCTCACTATAACATGACGACTGCTTTTAACTTGAAAATTTGACAAGTTTACACTACGTTATACACGCACACTTATAGGGAAAAAACACAGTGCTTTAGAGACATCTATCTATATAAATAAAATATAGCCATCAAAGAGTTGCTATATTTTCTTTACAGCAGCTAGCTACAAGTATTTGGTGGTGAAGGCGGTCTGTAAAACGGAGCCTAATAGCTGTGAGAATAGGAAATACGCCGTGTTCGCATAACTAATATGTATGATGAATAACGCTATCATATAACAGACCGGGGAAGGTAATGGCGGACTTACACCCTCTCCTGTCTGATTCTAATGAGATTAAAACGGTCGGCGTTAGGATGCAGCTGTGCATATATTGAGTGTTTGTCTGTTTGGGAGTATGTGTGAGCAAGTGTGTGTGTGTGTGTGTGTGAGCAGGTGTGTGTGTGTGATGAGCGCAAAACAGCAAGGGAGGTAATATATATATATATATATATACCATGTATATATATATATCATGTATATATATATATATATATATATATATATCATGTGCATATACATATATTTATATACGTATACATACACACGCGCACACGCACACATATATTCATATGTGTGTGTGTATATATATAATATATATATATATATATATATATATATATATATATATACATATTTATACATACATATGTATACATATCTATATATATACATATATATGTATGTAAATATATATATATATATGTATATATATGTATATACATACATATGTATATATGTATGTTTGTGTGTATATGTATGTATATATATATATGTGTGTGTGTGTGTGTGTGTGTGTGTGTGTGTGTGTGTGTGTGTGCGTGTGTGTATGACAAAAGATGACTGTAGAGAAGTCGGCTGCTCTGCAGTGTACAGTCAGCATCTAAAATGTTGAATGAAGAGTTGTTCTTATCTGCACTGAGTCATAACTAATGCATTTGCATACACATGTACACATACACGCTCACATACACAGACACAGAACATACGCTCACACGCACACACACAGACACAGACACACACACACACATTCACACAGACACACACACACTGACATGTACACGCACAGGTAAATGTACGCACACACAGACTTGCAAACATATTCATAGATAATTTCAACTTATGGCTTTAAAAGTATGTCTATATACAGTACACACTGGTGTGTGTAGGTATCGATATATGTATATTAATAATATATACATCCATGTATGTATAAATTCATACATTTATATACATCTGCATGTATGTATAAATTCATATATATAAATATATATATATATATAAACATCCATGCGTGTGTCTGTGTGTATGTATGTGTGTATATATGTATGAATGTGCGTATGTAAGTACGTATATATGTATATTAATCCGCCATCAGTCTCCGGCGGTATTCACACCACATTAGGTTTTGGAGAGTGAATTGGATTTTCATGTGTTCTATAATTTCCATTTAAACTCGATGTCAGCATCACGTAATGATCTCACCCGCGATGGGGGCTCCAGTAACGCGGATAATTTGAATTTAGAACGCAAAATCCTGGAACAAATATCGCATGGCATCTTGTTCGACGCTCTAATTATTTCATTACTCTATTTAGCTGACAGGATTTGAACCGAGAACGCAGAAAGCTGGAACAAATATTGCAAGGAATGATGCCCGATGCTCCATTTCGCATGTATATTTCCCTGTGTTGGAATGTACACGTGTGTGTGTGTGTGTGTGTGTGTGTGTGTGTGTGTGTGTGTGTGTGTGTGTGTGTGTGTGTGTGTGTGTGTGTGTGTGTGTGTGTGTGTGTGTGTGTGTGTGTGTGTGTGTGTAATAGATAATATAAATGAAGAGAACGAGAAATTATGTAGTGAACTTCATTGGCTAACAACTGTTTCTGCTATAGGTTGCAATGCACTCATTGTTGAGTGTTTGTGTCTCAACTTAAAGCTTCGTCCGAGTTTAAAACTGACGTTCAGTTATATTTCACAGCGCATTTATATGCCTGGAAATTATCAGCATCGAAAAGACATACACACACACACACACACACACACACACACACACAATAGAGGTAGAATCCACAAAACAGTACTCTATCCAGAGAGAAATGATATCAATTTAAAACACAACCGAAAGAGCTACTGATAGTTTCATGCTTTTTTGAGGCATATTTATAAAGTTTATCATGTGCGCCTGGTCAAGTGGGCAGCCATGTCCAGGTGTGTATGATGTACGAGGATGAAGTTACAGCTACCCTTCAAGATAAATCAATTGAAAAGGAGAATTACATCGGGTTGTGTGAGGGAAAGTCAAGAGACGTAATGCAAACCACTTATTATTTTCCGGCACATCAATAACAGTAATGCAACTAAGATGACTAGCTACTTATGGAACTTGAAGAGGAGTTCCACAGTCCATACAATTAAGTGGAGAATAGTGGAGAAATCCAAGCCGTGGATCTAAGAAATGCGTAGCAGAAAAAAATCTCTTATTACTTTTAGATCCAGTAATTCCAATACTGCTTAATTCCAGGCTTGAAATTTTTAGCAAGTGTAAATATATGAACAAGTTTCTTTTATTGAATTGGAAGGCACCACCCGCTCCGGATTAAGTTGCTGTCTCGCTGACGTTTACGTAGTTTCTGTTATTTTGTTTTATACCAGTTGTATTTAATAAGCTCTCTGCAGTCAAAGAGGATGAGGAACTTAGTTTCCTTGATTTCGTTTCTATTTACTCGTTCCATTTTTTGCACTAACCTTCGTCACGTTTTTTCTTATTTTCTCATTTTCCAGCATTCTAGTTTTTAACATATATATAACGCATAAATAAAGTCTGAAAGATTGCTTTGCGATACACTGTTGTGTATTAAATTGATATATATATAAAATTAAAAGGAAGATTTTTTAAGGTTGTTGACTATGTTAAAAAATGTTTTATTTAACAGATCACCACTAACTTTTGTGGAAGAAGTTTGCCTACAGTGTGTATTTTTGTGTCTAATGTGTATTAGATATCGTTTGGCTGAATGTAGGATGTTGTGGTCCCTGTGATAATTGGTGACTACGAATAGAATATTCAAATTTATATTTTCGTTTTCTCCCTCAGTGTGAATTATTCTCCGTAAGGTAGAGATTCGAATTTTTCTTGCTTTGGTAATAGTATGATTTTGACGGCATTTCTGTCTTTCAAAGAACATTCTTTGTACTAGCTGTCGTTTCCCTCGTGTTTTGGTGTTTGTAATTATTGAACATATACGACTTGCTACATTGGATAGTATGTTCCTTTCTGCATCGGAACTGTGGCAACATCTAAAATCTAAATATTGGTATGCGTCTGCATCCTTATAGTAGAGATCGTTCGTAACTGTCTTATTTTCTCTAGTTACCGGGCTTTGCAAAAGTCCTATTACACTCGGTTTTTGATCTTTCGAGAGGATTGCGTGTGTGATAAAAAAAGTGCCGTCAAACATACTTATATATATTCCGTTGTATCTGGGGAGAGTCATTCTCTTTTGGTGCCTTA
Source organism: Octopus bimaculoides (assembly GCF_046866305.1). Classification (NCBI taxonomy): domain Eukaryota; kingdom Metazoa; phylum Mollusca; class Cephalopoda; order Octopoda; family Octopodidae; genus Octopus; species Octopus bimaculoides. The sequence goes on along the minus strand of NC_142930.1, from coordinate 154,638,552 downwards.
TAATTAAACGCACTTCTTTTTTTTTTTTTTTTCCTAAAATTTTCGTTACGTCTTGCAACCTTTTCAATAGTTTTGAGTCAAAACTATTCAAAAGGCTGCAAGACGCAACGAAAATTTTAGAAAATTTAAAAAAAGAAATAAGTGGAAATTTTACCGGTGACTGCGTTAAATTATAAGGCACCATAAAAGAATGACTCTCCCCAGACACAACAGAATATGCTTCAACACACGAACTCACATAAAGAATCTTGCAAGCCAAATCCAAAAACGAAATATATATATATATTGTGTATTTTACCCTTGTTAACAATTAACACGGATAAGAAAAATCGGATAAGAAAAATACATGACCATGTTACATGGCTGCGTATTTCTTCTACGAATTTACATACATTGGACCAGTGAATAAAAAACAAAAGGCACCTGATCCTAACAAACAACACGGACGAGTGTATTCTCCACAAGAAAAGATAGGGATGATGACGAAGGTTAGCTGCTGTGAGCCGCTGGTTTGGTGTCAATGAATCTACCATTCGTTCCATTCCCAAAATCCATGGAGATAACTTATATATCACTGATTCATTATTGATTGTTTCCTTCCATTTAAAACAAATCCTGGTGGTCGGCGAGGATAGAGGAACGTGTTCTTTCGACTGCATAATAGCCGTGTCTCTCTTGCTCCTATAATGATATATTATTCTAAACAATTGCATTTTATTATAAAGGCACATAAAACGAGTAAGTTGCGCGCAAGAAGCTAAATTACATGATTCAATTAGTTTCAGATTGAATACCCGAGTCTACAACAACGGCTGAATGATCCACCAGTGAACTAGAGATTTTCTATCGTCATTTTGTTGTCGTTTTATTGTTGTTTTGGTGTTGTTTTGTTGTTTACTCTCGGGTCAACCCTTAGTGCGAAAAATCTATGGTGAAAGTCATTCTAGTTGTAAACATCCCATCCTTTCAACAGTTTACTTTAAATTATATACATTATCCGATGCCTTTTCTGGTTCCTTTAAAACGATTTGGGTCCTATAACTAGCAAAGCAAACGAACATGTAGAGACTTTTCCACTTCTTGGGGAATAGTTGGTGTTGTTGATTAACCCCAAGTCTGTATTGAACAAAGAAACCGACTTCAGGAAACACTCCAGCCGTAACCACCGCTTTTTTTGCTCTTTGTTTTTTGTTTGCTTTTTTGGTGTTTTCTTGTTTATTTATTTGTTTTTTCTTTTGTTTTTATATTGTATACCCCTCCTTGGTTGTGGAGGCGCAATGGCCCAGTGGTTAGGGCAGCGGACTCACGGTCATAGGATCGCGGTTTCGATTCCCAGACCGGGGGTTGTGAGTGTTTATTGAGCGAAAACACCTAAAAAAGTTCCATGAGGCTCCGGCAGGGGATGGTGGTGAACCCTGCTGTATTCTTTCGCCACAACTTTCTCTCACTCTTACTTCCTGTTTCTGTTGTGCCTGTAATTCAAATTGTCAGCCTTGTCACACTCTGTGTCACGCTGAATATCCCCGAGAACTATGTTAAGGGTACACGTGTCTGTGGAGTACTCAGCCACTTTCACGAGTAGGCTGTTCCGTTGATCGGATCAACTGGAACCCTCGGCGTCGTAAGCGACGGAGTGCCAACAACAACAACCCCTCCTTGGTTACTTTTGTCCAATGTATCTCAAATAGGGTATCATCTCTCACCTCTGAGAAAAGTGTGGTAATTATACCGTGTTGAGTTCGTATTGTGAATCATGAAAACGAACGAAACTATCTTTCTCCCACTCTCCTTCCCTGGACGACGTAGACAGACGGACAATAGACATTCTCCTGTTCATCTCTCGTGTGCCAAATGAAATATTTATTAGATTTAATATTTTTAGCAAATTACTGAACAGCAATATCAATAAAACCCACGGAAGCTGGAACTACTACAGCAGGATGACTAAAAATAACGAGGTCGACAACAATTTGTTCTCATCCCGATAGGAATATTAAGCAGCAATATATTAAAGTTTTATGAATCTATGAAATGAAGTCATAGACATATGTGAAAGCTGTTTGAATAGGTGATTCCGGGTCGTTCTCTCTTTCAGGAAGTATTAACTGGAGCGTGGACAATTTATCTGAATTTGCGTTTTATCCGCTTTCAAAAATAGTAAATGATTGAGCTTTCATTTTAACTCGTATGGAGACACACAAATACAGGAAAGGGATGAAAATATAAAAAGAGACAAAAACAGGGGTGGGGGATCGAAGACAAAACTGCGGAAACATATAGTCCTGATTACACAAATACACACACACACACCTGAAGCATATGCTATCTCATTCAAGCAGACACACACGTGTACATGCTTTTGCTAAAGTACACAGTAAGGGAATTAAACGTATCCTATTTCAAACAACATAGAAAAGAATGATTAATTGTTTAATGCCATCTCATTATAACCAGATAATCCTTCAAAGTGTCACATTAAGTTTGACTACCATACCTAAATCTAACAATTCCCTTTATTTGTCAGTAAATCTTTTCTCGTGGATTATTCGTAAGTTCTAATCAATAAAACTAACCTATATATGTATATATATATATATATATATATATATATATATATATATATATATATATATATATATATATATATATAAAGGGCATTATTTCAGAAAATAATAACGCCACACAGTGGACTTCTCAAAATAACCACATTTAGTACCTAATGAGAGGAAAAACAACCAACAGAAGACGACCAACTTTCTTTTAAATAAACTTAACTGTGTATCGGCCGATTTCGCGATTACTAGAATGAATCTAGATTTCGTTCATCAGCACAGTATTGTCCCAAAAATATATATAAATAAACAGAATTCTCACCTCACCAAAAACGAACACCCTACGTATCCGACAGAGTAAAGGGAATGAAGTTTATCTGTATATATCTTCATCAAAGAAGCGGGAATACTTCCGGGTTGCTTCTGGGTACCCATGTAGAGACAGGAATAAAAATTCAACATTGAATATATTCCGTGTGGTTATTTTGAGAAGTCCACTGTGTGGCGTTATTATTTTCTGTAATAATGCCCTTTATATAAATATAAACGAATAATTATATTCTTGGGAATAGAAATTTCCCTTATGAATCTTTTTACACACTGGCTTCTTGATAAAATTCTTGTAAAAGAGTTTTATCCCTTTTTGAATTTATATATATATATATATGTGGTGTGAACAATGTATATATATGTATGTGTGTGTGTGCATATGTATATACATACACACATATATATATACAAATTTGTGTATACTTTTACAGATAGATCATGAACAGATGTGTGTGTATGTATATGTGTGTGTGTGTGTGCGCGCGCGTTTGTGCGTGTGCGTGTGTGTGTGTGTGTGTGTGTGTGTGTTTGTGTGTGTGTGTGTGTGTGTGTGTGTGTGTGTGTGTGTGTTGTTGCTCTAAATTTCAACTGGCAATCTTTTTGAACTCCGTGATTTGATAATGGAGGAAAAAATATCTTCGTTCACCTGGTACATAAGAACGCTGAAAGAGCGATCGTTGACTGCCCTGATTCAATCTTCCAACCGTGGCCATCATGGCCATCACTCCTTTCTATTTCGTTCTGCCTATCTAAGCGTATCTCTTCCGGTATGTCTCTCATTCCCTATCTCCTTATTCTCTATATCTATCGAGGGAGAGGTATAGAAAGTAAGAGAACGTGAAAAAGAATGAATAACAAGAAAACCTGAAAGATGTCTAAAACTTTTACAGCTACCATCAATACAATCGCTTTTTTCCTTCTCTTAACATTTGTCTTTCGATTGGCGAATGTTCCTTGTTCTTTTTGGATATATACTGTTAGAGCAGAACGAGAGAGAGAGGGAGGAGACAGAAAAGTAAAAGAGTTAAAAGAAACAGAAAGAGGAAGGTAACAGTGAGTCACACATATGTACCACTGCTCAATACACTCAATTCTCGTGAGGAGAGGAGAATCTAATGTTTCTTCCCGTTGTCTTAAATCTGAAAGTGAAAGAGATAAAGAAGTGATAATGTTGTTGCTGAAATTGTTGATTATCACAATAATTTTTTTAACCATTCATGTGATCGCTTCGCCAATGCTCAATATACTGGAGTGTAGTAATACATGAAGACAGCAAGAGGAAATGAAAAAGCGCTACATTGAAATGCCGTATTTAGGGACGACAGAAGTTGAATTGAAAGCGAGCAAAACACAAAACAAAGATATGACATTGGTTGTATGTCTGCAGATACAAAATATTCTGCAGTACGGCAGTGAAACAATGTTCATAAAGAATTCTTTAAACTAAACATCCAAGTCCTAAACATCTATTACTTGGAAATCTAGTATTTTATGGAACGTTATGGGATCCCATAAAATTTAAATACAAAAACAGCCTTTTTGTTTTATGTTTAGGAATGGATGTCGTAAAGGGATTATATGAATGAAGCACGTTTTGACATCTCAATAAGCGAGTTTAGATTTTCTCTCTTCATGCAACGAAAAAAGGTTTATAATTTAGTGAAAGACAACGGGAAATACACCTGTCAACAGACTTTTAATGCTGAATCGTTCATGAGCCTACCATTTCAAGCAATATTACTAATCCTACTTGTGAAATAATCTAAGTGCAAGTAAAGAATTTTCAATCAAAATACCCTAAGATGCCTAGTGTAAGCTTGCCCCTTTTTCAGATCCATGGAAACAAAAGGAGCTCTCGGATGCATAGAATCTTAAATAATTGCCAAAAAAGCCTGATTGGTTACAGGTTAAAACCAAGCTCTAGCTATATGATTCATAATATCTAAGCAATTCAAGCGAATCAGTAACTAACATTACATCAAATCCATTGATGGGAAAAGCGTAACAATTCAACTGAAACAATGTGTGAATTTGTATGTACATAACAGTTTGCCCAGTTTCTGGCGATAAAAAGACGGGGATTGAACACAGAATGCACAGGACTATGACGGCATAGAGCATTTCACCAATCTACTTGGTCAAATATTTTATGTATCGAAACCGAACGGATGATGTAGAGCAAAGTTGATGGAGGTAGCATTTGAACTAACAGTGCAAAGAGCTAGAAAATACGTCAAGGTATTACTCAATTTCATGTAAAATTCTTTATATAATAAAAACAAATATTAACAAATATGTCAATATACTTTTTTACTCTTTACTCTTTTACTTGTTTCAGTCATTTTTGACTGCGGCCATGCTGGAGCACCGCCTTTAGTCGAGAAAATCGACCCCAGGACTTATTCTTTGTAAGCCTAGCACTTATTCTATCGGTCTCTTTTTGGCAAACCGCTAATATATTTATTCTTAACGTCCTCCGGCAGATTCAAACTCAGATATGCTAGTTGTTGTTGGGTTAATCACTGGAGAACAGCCTCTCCTTTGCGACGACGACGACGCTTTCATAACACACTCGATCCATTATTGCAAGGGATTCTGGAACACCGGTGTTTCGTTACGTTGTATCTTATCAGCTGGAAGAACCCGGACTAACGAATCTAACAAGAGCCGATGACTTTGCTTATAATTCTAGCAAACAAACTGCTAATGTATGTTGATATCCGCCAATTGATACCAAATTGTTATTTGCAAAGTAAACAACGAGAATCGAAACGATGACATTAATAACACAGCGATTAGCATATTTGTGTCCGAATCTGCTGGAACATATTAAAGATAAAACATGCAAGTCTTCGTTTTGAATAGCTGCTGATAACCCAGAGAAACCACCATGGATCTAGCTGGGCTGCACATAATTGCAGGGTGTATAATACTTGCTGCCTGCGGGGAGACTACTTGTCTCACATCAGTTATGCCTGTCGCGTAAACTCATTTTGAAACCAGACACTACCACACTGGTTACTTCTCCACTTGCTATCTATTTTCATTGAAATTCCACACTCTACAGAATAACCAATTTTTTTCTACCAACATACACAGGGCAATGAAAGAACTGATGTCGCTAGATAGCTGAAATGTCCACTTGACCTGAAATGACCAACGGAGACCTAAATATTCTCTACCAGATGCCATTTTTTAAATTTCTTTCACAGTTCTATGTTGACGCCGGACATCTGATGGCTTGGACATATTCTGCGCCCACCAACATCGTGGAGCTGAGCCAACCTGTCGTTAAATACATACAACACCGACTAAATGTGTTCAGTGCTAACTTCTTTCGTTTGTTAACCTATTCTCTTTTTCACTCTCTCTCTCTCTCTCTCATTCTCTCAACACACACACACACACACACTCTCTCCTTCTGTCTATCTCACACCCCACCACCACCACACGCACACATATCATGCAGAAATTTTTCATCAGCCCCTAATTGTAGTTCACAACGATTGAGCATCTTCTAGTCGTATTTTTCACGCACGATGCCAACGCATATTGGTAAATGTCTGGCATCAGAAAATATTTGGGTCCTTTGAATGTACGACGTCATATACATTTCTTTTTTTACTACTATATCACTATGGAGGCGCAATGGCCCAGTGGTTAGGGCAGCAGACTCGCGGTCATAGGATCGCGGTTTCGATTCCCAGACAGGATGTTGTGAGTATTTATTGAGCGAAAACACCTAAAGCTCCACGAGGCTCCGGCTGGGGATGGTGGCGAACCCTGCTGTACTCTTTCACCACAACTTTCTCTCACCCTTACTTCCTCTTTCTGTTGTGCCTGTAATTCAAAGGGTCAGCTCTGTCACACTGTGTCACGCTGAATATCCCCGAGAACTACGTTAAGGGTACACGTGTCTGTGGAGTGCTCAGCCACTTGCACGTTAATTTCACGAGCATGCTGTTCCGCTGATCGGATCAACTTGAACCCTCGACGTCGTAAACGACGGAGTGCCAACAACAACAACTATATCACTATGTAATCCAGTCTACCAGTCTCATTCCTAGTCAAGGCCAGCTACAGCAACTCACATAATGACATAATGCTGCGATTAATTTGTATTATATCTGCCCCAGGCTGATTGGTTTTTCACTCTAGTTTTGTCTTCTTTTCCTAAGCTTTTGCCGTACCTATGATATTCCTCTCCACGATTGGCCATCGCTACTAAGTGATCATTCTTTAGCTCAGTGCTAGCCAGGAAAGTTACAGTGTATTTAGTAATAGATCCGTATTATACCACCTAAAGGCGGCAGGCAAGCAAAATAGTTAGTATGCTGGGCAAAATGCTCCGCGGCATTTCGTCCTAAGTTCAAATCCCACCGAGTTTGACTTTGCCTTTCATTCTTTCGAGGTCAATAAAATAAGTACTAGTTGAGCACAGGTGTTGATGTGATCGACTTATCGAGTCACCGGACATTACTGACCTTGCGCTAAAATTTGAAATCATATTATACCACCTTTAATGGAAGTACAGTAAATAGCTATCCTCATTGGACTCACAGGACTTTTTAAATTCTTCGTACTTTAAAAACTTTCTTTCATGAACCCACTTCTTATTACCATTCAATATCACTTTTGATCCAGCAATGTATGAAACAGGAAGAAAAGTTTCCGTGCATTTATTTATTATTAGAATAAAATGTGAAGCCTTTAACTGTTAGAAAGGAATAACGGGCTACGGTCTATTCTCTGACAAAACTCTCGCACATCACCTTAAAAATCTTTTCGTCACCTGATTATTTTTCAATACATTTGTTTATATAGAACCACACTTATTGAAGATTAGTGTGCTTAATTCTTAAATGCCAATGTCTAATCATTGAATATCAGTCTCCTAATTAAATAATGACGGGTATTTTCGAGAGACACCTTCTCAAATAGCTTTCACACATTTCTAAGAATTCATTTTCCTGGTGGCCTTCCAACGTCAACATACTTTAATTATTTGCACCTGGTCGTGCTGTTCAAAATTTCAGAATATGTGAAAGGAAATTAAAAGAAAGGAGATAATTAAATAAGTAAAATTACAAAGAAGAACAATTTTTTTTTTTTTTCAAAGATAAGACAGACATGCCGTCTTCTGAATATCCTTTGTTATTTTCGTTCTAAATATCTTAATCAATAGGTCATTGTATGGAGATTTCTAGAAGATAAATACTGACACTCCAAAGACATTATTAGATTAAGAATATTATTGAACCTATATATAACTGTATACGTGCATATATATATATGTGTGTGTGTGTGTGTGTGTGTGTGTATAACACCATATGTATTGTATCTGTGCATTCGAGTATGTTTATATATATATATATATATATATATATATATATATATATATATATATATATATATATATATGTATATATCTGTCTGTCTGTCTGTGTATATAAATATATATATATATATATATATATATATATATATATATATATATCGATGCGTGTGTTTGTGTGTATTCGTGTGTATTTAATATAGAAAGTAATTTATTAATGAAGTTTTGTTTTTAAGCGCTAATACAATAAATTAATAGATTCGTAAACAAACAGAAATAATCATGAAATAATGAAGAGACCAGTCCATAATCGAACATCGCAAAACAATATATACCATTATTTCAGTACATTATCATAGATTATCTTTAGCAATGCTACAAATTTACATAAGTCTATACAGAATCATTCAATCTTTGAAATTCTATACGATTTTAAATTCTATTAAATGTGTAGATTGCTTTTGTTACTAGTATGGTTTCGCTCCAGGTTAGTGCTAATACACAAAACCAATGATGGAAAGGTTTCCTCATCTGTTTACATCTCAAACTATTGGGTTGTCCGGAAAGTTTGTGCCGATTTTTAAAGGAAAGAAAAAGGTCAATAAATACTTGCCATTACATTTTTAATCAATCAAATATGAACCATTTTGTTGCACAATGCGTCTCCATCTTTCCTTTAACTTGAGAATACCCTCTTCCCAGAATTGAGGTGGTTTCATGGCAAATAAGTCGAAAGGTAAGCTACTACAATTCGGCACGAACTTTCTGGACAACCTTGCATTTGGGGCAAGTAATGCAGTAGATAAGATTTTGTGTCTTGCAGTTCATATTTGTATTTCCATTGAACGAGAATCCGCTCTTGAATTTTATGTGGGTATCCCCATATATATATATATATATATATATATATATATATATATATATATATATATATATATATATACCGTAAATCCTCGAGTATAACCCGCACTTTTTTCCCGAAAGTTAAATGTCAAAATTTCTAGTGCGTACTATATACGAGTTTAAAAATGAAAAATATTTTCTAAGCAAAATTTTCTAAGTGATAAATATGTAAAGGCAATTTACTTAATATTTATTTTCACTGACGTTATTACTGTTATTTCTTTATTTTCTGCAAACAAAGTGCACAAAAAAGCTACGCGTTTGCATTATGTTATATATATATACAATAATAATAAAGGACGTTACCGTGTATACGTTTACAAACCAAGGATGTTATATAGACCTCCTTGACTCAAGTTAGAGAAGGGGTGCGTATTATTCACAAGGTTTAGGTTTTTCAGAGGTACAGCCCCCTAAAAATCCCCTGCGTATTATACTCAAGGGCGGACTATACTCGAGGATTTACGGTATACATACATATATACATGCATGCATGCATGCACACACATACACACACACACACACACACACACACACACACACACATACATACATATATACATACACACACACACACACACACTTGGAATCGTCACAGGTTATTTTCATTTTACAATTCCTGGAAAATTTTTGTAGAAGACGTACTCACATAAGAACAAAGAGACTACTGTGTATCATGTGAATTAGTACAAATCTAAAGTCTTAAATAAAGTTTAAATTTTAAAATATTTTCCTCTCTTAAAAGACGAATCTATACAAAATATAATTAATTATTCATTATGCAAGTGATTAAAGATGACTAGATTCGTTTTAAATCGTCTTAACAGATTACAGGTAATCATTAGAATCACATACTTATTGTATTTCGTGTGTCATTTTTTGGTTTCTTTTTTCCTTTTGATTGTCAGAACTGAATCTTTAATAATAAATGTTTCGTTAAGTGATATAGGATGGTGGCTGTTGCCTTTATATTTCATTATTCCAACTATTTTCACGTATTAGTGAATGTGTGTCTCTTTACACATATGTATTTGTCGCTTTAAGAATAACAAGTATGTATGTGGCGGATTAGAATATATGGTAGATACGTACAGATATTTGTTGTCCATAGCTTCTTTCCTGAACCCGTCTCCCTCTCGGATTACTTCGTTATTTCCCTCGTCGCTGTCACGCCTGCTCTTTCCTTTCTAACACTACCACTTTTACTGGACCTAATCACTGCAACTTCCACATTAAGGATTTCTTTTGCTGCACCTCCAGTAATATTTGGGAGCCAATGTTCCCACCCCATCAGCAATTTTATCAACATTGGGCAAACCGGTCGCCAACTGGCTAGCAGGCTTGCAGATCATCTTTAAAATGTCTGACATGGTAACGGGTCGCTCCTCTCTTGGCATTTCCGCTGCGTGACTATTCTATTCCACGCCTCTCGATTTAAGGCAAGGTTGGCTACCAGAACGGTGCTATTTATAGGGGTGCAAATTCCATCAAACGTTGCATACAGGTGCTATGTGAGAATCTGTGCACTGGGCACGATCAATAGCATATAATCTACAAAGGTACGGAAAGAAATTCTCTTAAGGCCATCTAGTAATAATGCTTCCTAGATGACACGGTAAGAACAGTCTTTTTGTAGATGCGATGTTGCAAAGGATTCTATAGACTTTAGAGAGTTTTGTGTGCTTGTGTTTATTGAGCCAGACCGTCCGGATTTTAGCAAGTGCATTTGAAGTATAGACACCAATATCTGCATTTGAAGTATAGATACTAATGCCTGAAACAACTTGCTCAAGCTCGTGTACAAAGGTGGTAGCTTCTAGGGTAGTGTCTGCGAAGATAGTGATACCATCGACATAATGTATGCCATTGTTGTGTCAAGGAAGTGGAAGAAGCTGGATTTTGTTACAGTGAAGCCAAGTTTTTTTGCCAAAAGAAATGCGAAAAATAGTCCAGGTACTTGATTAGTAGGAATACTGCGTGTGAGCTTTCAACCACCCTCCCACCCCAGCATTATTGATGTAGAAGTCGTTATCTCTGCCAGGTGATGATACTCTAACTTTTCTGTTCTTGGAGAGCACCAATGTTACTACTACTAATACTACTACTACTAATACTACTACTACTACTAATAATAATAATAATAATAATAATAATAATAATAACTTACAAATATATATAACATACAGAAAATTACACTACTGGGCACTGCACACATCCTACGCAAAACACTTTCAATACAGTAACCATAAGAGCATCACAGCAAACCACAGCACATACCCAAGGCACACAGAGCTGCGCTCGGTAGTGAAGTGAAAGCACGTTATAAAAACAAAACTGCTGAATAATAATAATAATAACAATAATAATAATAATAATAATAATAATAATAATAATGATGATGATGATGATGATGATGATAATAATAATAATAATACTTAACGTACTGTATATAAAAATGAGCTTTCTCCACTTTACATCTGCTGAGTCGAAATCTTTTGAGTTGTAATACAACTTTCAGGTTTTTCACTGCCTCAGTTGCTCTTTTAGCTTTTAAGGTCCGTCCTTCAATAGATTGATATTTCTTGAAACCATTTTGGAGACTTCATAATTATCGTCTCGGACATTAACTAAATATAGTTCAGCAATAATTTTTTATAATTTATTTTCCTGGACAGCACTGAAGGAGGATATGAAATGTTAATGTTTCTTTCTTCTAAACTTCTGTTAATGTATTATCGATATCAGTTGTCTCCCTGTTTTTCGTCCTTACCAGTTAGTCAGCGAATTTATCTAATATAAAAGCACCAATCTTGCGTCGAGACCATGATTAATATTACCTTCTGTAGGTTTATATGAAAAACTGGGCGCAGGGTTAGCAAGAATGTTCTGTAAATCTTCCTTCCACTTGTTTAGTCGTTCCTGCAAACATGGAGCATTTAGTTTCACCTTATTCGTGTTTCTACTGCCATTAATTTCATTTAGCAATTTGCTATGCCACAGAAGATTGTTTATTTGCAGCTGCATGAACGTTCAAATCTATTTTGCTTTCAATAAATTTCTGTTGTTTTACTTCATAAGTGTAAGATTTTGCAGAATTTTTTTTTTTTTTTTTTTTCAATTTAGTGATATTTGTTCTAGAAGGTTTGGTTGAAGTTAATTGGGTGTCACAATTCAATTGATTGCACTTCCCAGTAATTGCTTAAGATTCTTAGGGGATTATTTTAGTTCTGATCGAAATTCAGCTTGATCTGCCTATCTATCTTCTGCAGTTTATTGATGAGAAGTGAGAAAATTGTTATTTGTTGCATTCGGAGAATGGCTTCAGTTTCTGCTTGCAATACCTTAACCTGTTTTTGATCAACATGATGTATTATTGACAAATTCCTTCATTATTGAGAGTGGTCCAATCATAAAGAGGATACTTTGAAATTTTCCGTTTGATGGAGCGTAAGCGAAGACGAAACCTGATTTATGGTATACACTGATCAGGTCTAACTCCTAACACATTAGGAAGCTGTTTTACCAATTTTAATTATAAACATGTTGCCGAGTTGGTGCATGATATTAAAAATACCTGGGGCAGCGATAATTGAATCTCTGTTTGAAATGAGGGTATTTATGCATAGAATGTCATTTTCGGGTAAGTCTATTATATGCTGACCATTTCAATTGGTTGATTGATGGATCGCCATCCGCTATTTGTGGTTGTTATTTTGGTTCAGGAATGGGGAACCTGCGGCCTCAAGGCTGCATGCAGCCTTCTGGGTCAACAAGTGCGGCCTTCTGCAGCCTTTGGTGTAAATATTATGTTTTTTAAGACCTTGATCTTTTTTTTTTGTCTATAGTTTTTATGCATAGATTTACAATAAACACACACATATATAGATGAGAGGGAAAATAACTGTGTTCAGTAATGTCACACCTAGAAATTCGAAGTATTTTTCTATGAACCTAATGAATATAAACTTAAAGCAACATGGCTATAAAGGCAACATTTCCTTGTCAGTCACGCCTGCCTAATGGGAGTGAGTGCTACGCTACGTACTACTCAGTTAACTGTAGTCGTGACTAAGTTCATAGTGACTTGTGAGATTGTAAGTCTGAGTTAGTTATAGCCTCATTTGAAAGCGTACATTCACCAGTGCATGCGTAACAATGATCGAATTCATTGCTACTCTGTTCGGCCTACTGCACACTCTTCCAGATAAAACGGTCTTAGAAGACACGGTCAATCAGCATCTGAAACCATGTTTTTAGAATCTTGGTCATGACTTTAGCAATGCTCATTGTTTTGATTGAAAACCGTCGATATTTGACATGATTTCTATATTAATTAGGTAATGATAAATAATAGTACTAATTACAGAAAAGAATATTAAGAATCGAGATGATATTTATTCTAGAATGGTAGTGACAATTGCCAAATTCACGATTGAGAATATGGTTTGAGATGCAGATTTATCGTATCTTGTCTGAGATCGTCTTTTTTCTGGGTCGGTGTGCGGCCGGCCTTACTAATTCATTATCATCCTTTTATTTTTTATCGATATTCCTGAATAAAAACAATTTTCAACATATAAGTACGTCGAAGAAACTGAAACGAACTTTGAGAGAAAAAAATAGGATCTTCAATGAAGAATGGAAATTACAATATGTGTGTGTGTGTGTGTGTGTGTGTGTGTGTGTGTGTGAGTGTGTGTGTGTGTGTGTGTATGTGAGTGTGTGTGTGTGTGTGTGTGTGTATAGCTATACACATGTATACATATATATATGCATGTATTCATATACGCATAGATATATACAAATATGCGTACATACATGCAAGCATGCATGCATACATACATACATACAGGTATTCCTTTTCCTACTCCGAATATGTTGTGACAGTGATGTATTATTTTCTTTTGTCTCTACTACTGTTTCTTATATGCATTATTTTGTGTTCGACTAATACGATTATTCTCGTTAAAGGTTACCGAATATACTTCTGCTCTATACGTAAGTGTGGACGTCAAGGAACCTGCAACTTTGAAACAAAAGTGCAATGTTTAAAAAATATCATTACACTGAAATATAATTTTGTAATTTAATTGTATTTAAAGCCAATCTTTTGAACTTTTCAACTAATTTCGAATTTTAGAAACATCTATGAATATTTCTTTATCTACACTTGTCACTAATAATTTAAATTAATTACTATTGTGTTTGAAATGTAGAAATCTGAAGAAATTTTCGGAAAGAAAATAAATGAGAAGTTACGGGGGTGGGGATGCATATTCCGGAACTCTGCCAATTTATGGGGAAAAAATGCTATTTGTTTTATGAATAATTACGTTTTATAAAATAATGTTCAGCAGTATAATTTTTTTTTCTTGCAGCTTTGTCAGATGGCAAGTTAACTTCAAAGCAAACTTCCAACATATAATAGGCACCTGTCATTAACAAAACAAGGTGAGGCGTTAATGCAGTTGTTATATTGAAGTCGTGGGTTAGGCTCGTTTTTCATTCTATAGTTTGTTTATGGTAGTGACAAAGTTGTCGATATTTGTGATTTGTGTGATTATTAGAGAAAAATTTTTGCGTCTGATTGTGAGAGTCTGTACAAATATATAGAGTGGGGAAGTATTTTAGTCTAGAAAACTACTTTTAAGGATTGGAAAACAAATTAAAGCTATCTACCTACTGTATGTGGAGGCGCAATGGCCCCGAAGTTAGGGCAGCGGACTCGCGGTCATAGGATCGCGGTTTCGATACCCAGAACGGGCGTTGTGAGTGTTTGTTGAGCGAAAACACCTAAAACTCCACGAGGCTCCGGCAGGGGATGGTGGCGACCCTGCTGTACTCTTTCACCACAACTTTCTCTCACTCTCACTTCCTGTTTCTGTTGTGCCTGTAATTCAAAGGGCCAGCCTTGTCACACTGTGTCACGCTGAATATCCCCGAGAACTACGTTAAGAGTACACGTATCTGTGGAGTGCTCAGCCACTTGCACGTTAATTTCATGAGCAGGCTGTTCCGTTGATCGGATCAACTGGAACCCTCGACGTCGTAAGCGACGGAGTGCCAACAAAACAAACCTACTGTATCTTTTCACTTTTATTTGTTTCACTCACGGCACTGCGACGGTGCTGGAGCACTACCTTCAAGGGTTTAGTGAAACAAATTGATTGTAAAACTGACACTTATTCTATGGGTCTCATTTGCCGACTCACTAAGTTACAATGACGTCAACTAACCAGCATCTGTTATCAAGCAGTGGTGGTAGGCAAACACAAAACAAACATAAACACACGTGTATATATATGTATATATATCCGCAAAACCCCTTAGGTAATCACCAACAACCCTACTTAACCTTCCTTTATCTCCATTTTAACTTTTAATCTTTAATTGTTTTAACTCCCCTGTCTTACTTTAAGGATCTCAGTCATTTGATACTACATATATGGACATACAAGCGGATACATGTGTGTGTGTGTAAATATGTGTGCAAGTATTTTTATGTATGTATGTATGTATATGTATGTGGATATATGTATTCATATATATATACATATATATATGTGTGTGTGTGTGTATGCGTCTATGTATATGTGTCTTTGTATATGTACCTGCATATGTATATACGAATATATACGAGTGAGTGCGTGTATGTGTATATATGTATACGTAAATACTTGTATGCGCGCGTGCATGTGACTGTGTGTAAGCGCGTGTGTGCCTGCCCGTATGTATGTGCGTATACATGTTGTATGTGTATATGTTTGCGCACGCATATGCGTGTATAAATACATTAACGGATGTGCGTGAGCATGCGCGTGAGCATGCACGTGTATATGCATGTGTATGTATATGCATATGTATACATATGTATATGTATATGTGTGTTTGTATGTATGTATGTATACATATGTGTACATGTATACACTCCTTTTCTCACTTCTTTCATCCTTTCTTCAATTTTTTTTCACTCTTCACCTCTTCTTTCATTCTCTTTTTCTCTCTCTTTTGCCCTTTAGCTTTTTTCTCACTTTCTTCTTCTCATTTATTCTTTCTGTCTTCAATTAGACCTATCTCCTCATTCTAATCACACACATCTCTCCCCACCGCCATCTGTCCACAAATACTACCAATACATTCTCAAATTTTCATTCAAACCACGAAACCCCCTTCGAATGAGCAACACAGAATCCACGGCTCCGTACTTTGAAATAACTAAACATGAACTACTATTGGAACTTACATAGCATGTACAGGAAACTTTTTTACCACTTCTATATACCACTTTACTCAGATAATGGAACTAAAACTACAATATTTTATATTTTATTTCTACTTTCATTCTCTTATTTCCCTCTATATTCCATATATCCTCCTTTCCCATAATAATTCCTTATTTCGAACTCAAATTTATACCTCTATTTAACGATCTCACATCGTCTCTGATGAAGGGATATCCATAATATCCCAGAAACAGCTGTAAGACTATATCTATATCTCTTTACTTATAAATGTCCTGAAAACTCCTCACAGCCTTGGCTCTGTTATCTCATTTAGTTTGATATATATATATATATATATAAGGTTGAGGAGGGTATTGGATTTAACCAAACCCCGGAGGATACAGGTAATACCGAGTAAGTGCTGTATACCGATTAGTTGACTTGGACATCCTTAAAGTAAACAAGCAAAAATCTATTGCAAGATGGAATATATATACCTCTGCTACCTAAGCTATATCAACTCTCGTTACAACATAAATTTCCGGATTATTCACATAAGGATTAATTTGCACGAATTTCTACACGGATATTTACCACTGGAATGAAACTACACTTCAAGTACTGTTCTCTCTTTTTTCAGCACATCACACTCTTTACCACTTCATACTAAAAATATCCGCCTATGGATATAATAATAGATTAC
>NC_142930.1:154549827-154621006 GCF_046866305.1 Octopus bimaculoides | reverse complement strand
GAATCTATTCTGTAATATAATATGTGACAATTATTCGATTGCCATAATAAAACTCCGAGTTTCAGATGTCGGGCGGAAATCCACACTGGCATCTCTTCAGTTATCGAAATATGCTATGAAAATGACCGTTAAACAAAGGGAAACTACTATGTGATTGACCGTTATTAAGACAAAAGATATTATTTAACGGTCATTCTAATAGTTGTACTAGTTTTTGGTGGTGTTTTTTATAAAATTATTTTAGCATTTTCTACCTTGACTTTTTCCATATGTGTGTGTGTGTGTGTGTGTGTGTGTGTGTGTGTGTGTGTGTGTGTGTGTGTGTGTGTGTGTGTGTGTGTGTGTGTGTGTGTGTGTGTGTGTGTGTGTGTGTGAAATTTTGAATTTAGTTCGCGGACCCAGTACTACCTTTGCGGACCACCAGGAATCTGCAGCCCCCAGGTTGGGAACCACTGGTATGACATAACGTCACTTCTGGCGAATGGGATGACGCACAAAACGCATAGATAAGTTCCCGGTAAAACAAATGTACAGTTAAACTAAGAAAATAATGTTTTCACAAAATCATAGAATGACCAGAGAGGTAGATGGTGGTAAAGCATGAAGTATGAGGTAAGTATCCTTATAGTGCATCAACGCTCACCCGTGGTTATGGTTTGTTATTGATAGTTTGATAGTATCAGTGCATCCCCAGCCTAACATACAGTTTTTTTGTTCTTTCTCGTTACAGTGAACGACAGACCTCTTCAAAGTGGAAGCTAATTTCATATCAATAAATGACTTACATGAAAATATTCCGCTAATATATACAGTATATATTGAGATGTGAGATACTCATAATAAAAGCAAAGAATAGGAGAAAAATAGATAAGAATAAGAGATTGTACGATATCTGGAACACACACATATACATATACATATACACCCACAAACACATACACACATATACACACTCAGACGCACATATACATGCATTCATGCATGTCAATACGCATGTATAATTACACACACACACACACACATATATATATATATATCTATGTGTGTGCGTGTGTGAGTGTGTATGTGTATATATACACCTTAGATATTCCAGCATGTGTATAGATACATGCATACATATATATGCATATATATATATATATATATATATATATATATATATATATATACACATACATACATACATACATACATACATACGTACACACATACATACGTACACACTCAAACCCCACCCAATCCACACAGCCACCCGTAAATATGGGCATGCATGTGTGTATATATGTAAGTATGTCAGCGTGGGTGTGTATGTATATATGTATGCACATGGATATGCAGAGACAAAAAGAGAAAGTGAAAAAAAGAAACAGAGATAGAACGTATAATGAAAAAGAAAAATAGTAAAACAGAGAGAAGGAGACAGAGAGAGAGAAGGAGACAGAGAGAGAGAGAAGGAAACAGAGAGAGAGAGAAGGAGACAGAGAGAGAGAGAAGAGAGAGAGTGAGAAGGAGACAAAGAGAGAGAAGGAGACAGAGAGAGAGAAGGAGACATAGAGAGAGAAGGAGACAGAGAGAGAGAAGGAGACATAGAGAGAGAAGGAGACAGAGAGAGAGAGAAGGAAACAGACAGAGAGAGAGAAGGAGACAGAGAGAGAGAGAAGAAGAGAGAAAGAAGGAGACAGAGAGAGTGAGAAGGAGACTGAGAGAGAGAAGGAGACAGAGAGAGAGAAGGAGACAAAGAGAGAGAAGGTGACAGAGAGAGAGAAGGAGACAGAGAGAGAGAAGGAGACAAAGAGTGAGAAGGAGACACAGAGAGAGAAGGACACATAGAGAGAGAGAAGGAGACAGAGAGAGAGAGAAGGAGACAGAGAGTGAGAAGGAGACAGAGAGAGAGAAGGAGACAAAGAGTGAGAAGGAGACAGAGAGTGAGAAGGAGACAGAGAGAGAGAGAGAAGGAGACAGAGAGAGAGAGAGAGAAGGAGACAGAGAGAGAGAGAGAGAAGGAGACAGAGAGAGAGAGAGAAGAAGAGAGAGGGCGAATCATGGGTGCCATCAGGATGCAAGTTCAATGATTAATAGATATAACATGTTCGGTTCTAGAAACATTTCCCTAGTGATTAACGTGACCATGGTAACAAAGGGGTGAGTAAAGGAAACAACAGCATCATCCGCATCCACATCAACATCAGCATCAGCACCATCAACATCAACATCATCACCATCACCATCGTTATCGACATGTTTCTGTAAAGACCAATATCGCAGTAACAAAAGCTTGGACGAACGAAAACAATATAAGACTATTACAAGAGCGGAAATCATAAATAGAAAGTAAGTTAATACCTCGTGTATAATACAATATATCGGGAAAACGCTTTATGTATTTACATACACACACACATACACACACACACACACACACACACATATGTATGTGTGCATGTGTGTATGTGTGTGTATGTATGTATGCATGCATGCATGTATGTATGCATGTGCATATACAAAGGGATGATTGCTTGATCGATTTCAATATATACATGCACGTATAAATCTATTCATATACATGTTGTATGTGAGTGAGTATGCATGCGTGCATGTGTATGTATAAATATATATATATATATATATATATATATATATATATATATATACATGTGTGTTCATACATATATAGTAATATCCATACACACATCCACACACATATACACGCATACAGTTTCCATATACACACAAGCGTATCCAGTTAGGCGCACACATAAATGTACTCATAACGTTGAAGAGAAAAGTGACGAACACCTTCAGCGCCGTACAGTAATCGTCAAATACAATGGGATATCCTTCTCTTTCGACTTAAGATTTTACAACGGAGAGCCATTTCACGAAATGCTTGTAAACCTAATCTGTCGCGCTTATGTGGATATCTAATTAAAATTGGTAGGCAAGGCATAACGCGAAGATGTGCCTATATTTATTGCCTTTGTGTTCTTTACGTTCTTTTTAGAGTAGAAGCAACATTATATAATAATGTTGTAGGCCGTACGCATAAAAAGCCAGGTTTCTCTTGAACGAATCAATAGAACTTAATCAGCATGTATATGGCGCCATTTTAACACCCACATAGAGATACTTGCGTACACATACACATACATGCACACGTAGGTGTATGGCCACGCATACACATAAGCTCACATAAATAAATAAGGAAACATACGGAGGCTTGCTTAGATTACTTCTTAAGCCCTTCGCTCTCTTTGAAGCATAGGTAACCAATGACTTTCTTCTGTTCTCGATTCTAGGCTGAGTTTTCATTTGTCCTCTCCCAGATTTTGTTGGTTTTTGAATTGTCATCGATACTTCTGTAACTTTGCATTTTTTTTTTCCTTGCTAGGGGTGTTGGCCCTATGCAAACCCATTTTTACACCTGATAAAAGTTGGCCCATAATAGTCTCACCTCTTCTCTTTGATCTATCCAACATGGAAGACGCTAACAGGAGCTTGCGCCCCGCTCGCATAGCTCTAAGATTCATTGGGACACAGACGTCCGGGTCTTGCGGTGGCCCGCATATACATATGCACACACAAACCTCCGGGCACACATACACATACATAAACAAACATATATACACACTGTGTGCGTATGTGCGTTCTCGTGTGGGTAGATCTCTATCGGTCTCGATAATGAAAATTCAGTTGCGCATCAACTAAATTACCAGTTCGTTGAATTAGCGTATAAGTGGCTGAGTATTCCATTGACGTGTACTTTAACACTGCTCTCAGGTTTGTAACGAAGCTGTACCTTTAAATCGCAAGTACACTCAACAGGCGTCTATACAATTTCCATCAACTTAATTTCTCTCACTGGGTGTGGATTGACTCCGGGCTATAAAAAAATGATATCTACCCAAGAGGCCACGCAATGCTCGTCATCAGCCTGAAGTAGCAACACCAGCTGGCTGAAGATGCTTGTCACATCCTCGCAAATATATATATTTCTAGTGAAGACACATTCACTGATTACAAAAATTAGAAATGATCTAATCATAAATCTCACGTAGAACAATGACTCAGAAACATGTCCCTGAATGCAGACTAGACTGGGTGGAGGGGCTTGTCTCCCCTTTGTAAACATAAGGACACAGGAAATGTGTCAAGGCCGACAGGAAGCATTCCAGCTTCCTAGGGCTAAATAGCAGCAGTATGATTCCTTTATTGGGACTGTCACATTAAGTTAACAGTATACACCTGCTTTATCGTAACACTGCTGCTTAATTCTCTCTGTGAGATTTATAATTAGATCATTTCTAATAGTTGGCTAAAAGCTTACCATTTATTGATTCCCCTTCTAAGCTGCTAAATATCATAATGACATTCTATTAGTTTATGATGTACACTGTGCATTATGACAAATATATGTCTGGAAAAATTTGAACTGAAGAGCATAGGCACGCAGTATATATCTTTGCCCAAACATTGTTTTCAATCGAATTATTTTCTATATGAAAATTTGTTATTTTTGACGCTTCCTATGTTCCGTATGTTACTATGAGACTCTTGTATATATATCACTTTATTTCTGTGCTCTATGTTTCTTCTGTGTTTATTTGAAAATGTTTCAATGTTTTCGATATATATTCTATATTTTTAAATATTAAGCTGACTCAGGCGGCAAATAAAAACGTTCAAACTGTGTAATGAGTACAAATACGAGGACACACAACCAAGAACCTCGAGGTATATCTCCCTCTTAGTTTCACTGCAACTCTATATGTCTGTTATACTTAGAAATAAAATTCAATAGTCCACATTTAAATCTTCAATATACAGGTTAATGGCCGCAATTCTACTACTGAAACCATTAGAAGAATATATATATATATATATATATTCATATGTGTGTGTGTGTGTGTGTGTGTGTGTGTGTGTGTGTGTGTGTGTGTGTGTGCATTATAGATGCTATTAAAACAATTTTCAGTATAATTTTTGTCAACAAAATTTTATCTTCCGTTTTTCTTAATTGTCTGAAGATCTCCAAACACAAATTCGAAGTTTCAGTTTATATATATATATATATATATATATATACATATATGTATATATATATATGTATATATATATATATATATATACATATATACATACATATATATACATACATATATACATATGCATATATATATACATACATATATACATATGCATATATATACATACATATATACATATGCATATATATACATACATATATACATATGCATATATATACATACATATATACATATGCATATATATACATACATATATACATATGCATATATATACATACATATATATATATATATATATATGCATACATACATATATATACATACATATGTATATACATACATATATATATATACATATATATATATACATACATATATATACACAAACATATATATATAAATATGTATATATATATGCATATATATATATATATATATATATACATATATATATATTTGCATATATGTATACATATATATATGCATATATATATGCATATATATGCATATATATATACACACACACATAGACGCAAACACACACACACACACACAGACGCAAACACACACACACACACACACACACACATATATATATATATATATATATATATATATATATATATATATATATGTATGTATATCTTTATTCATTCAATTTAAAGATATAGATTAATTAGTTTTTATTCTACTCGTATTGTGTTTGCCAATAAAAAAAAAAAGAAATATATCAAAAATGAATACCATTTTCTTAATCATCATTATCACCAAATCATTATCATCACCATTTCCAACACCAGCAACAGCAACACAGCAACACTAGCAGTGGCAGCATTATTTTCATATTATCTTCATTATCATTACCATCACCATCATCATCATCATCATCATCATCACCATCATCAAAACCAGCAACAACAGCAGTGGTAACGACCGCTGCAGAAGCATTTCCTATTATCATCTTCATTATCATCAATATACTTATCGTCATTCAAGCATCACCATTATAGAGTTAATAGTGAATTGGTAGATTGCTATAGAAATGTTCCATCATTATTTTGTCAATAGACTCAAACCACGTCTTAAGGAAAATGTAAAAAATATCTATATATATATATATATATATATATATATATATATATATATGTGTGTGTGTGTGTGTGTGTGTGTGTGTGTGTGTGTGTAGTAAAATACATATAAAAAATTTTACAAAATTAAACAAAATAATGAAAACTAATTTCTGTTTACTATTTTAATTTTTCTTTTTTTTTTGCATATATATTGAATAGTTTTGAAGAAACATTAATTATCTATGATTCCTCTAAGATGATAGCGCTTTTAGTGTTCACCTTGTGTTTAGATTTTTACCAATAGCTGTTATGTATTTTCTAAAGAAATTCTTAAGATTACTTTATCTTCCCTTCTACTCATAGTTCTTAATAATGTATTACCGGCACATTTTAATGGATGGTTTCTGACAACAGTGCATTTGAAAACAGCTCAACATAAAACAGAACAATGAGATTCTAATAGTATTTTGATGTATGTAAGATTGCTGATTTCAAATTGCATTCTAACAGAAGAGGAAAAGAAAATAGCTCATACATATGCATAAAGAAATTGCAAAAATATTTAAAAAAAACAAATTCACATGCAAACATACCACAAACAGACACACACACACACAAGCACCCGCGCATACAATTTAAAGATATGTATTAATAAAGAAATAAAGATATGCATATATATATGTGTGTGTGTGTATTTATTTATATATACATATATTTACATATATATATATATATATATATATATATATATATATATTTACGGACGTGTATATATGCACACATATATATATACACATATATATACATACGTATATACACCTATATATATATACATATATATATATATATATATACATGTATATACATATATATATACATGTATATACATATAGATATATAGATATATATGTGTGTGTATCTATGTACGTATGTATGCATACTTATCCATATGTTCATAAATGTTTAAACATGCATATATCTATACACTATACATGCACATACACTTAGTATGTATACACACTGAAATGCATAATCATACACATATAATATATAAGTGTCTATACGATATATCTGTGTGTGTGTGTGTGTGTGTGTGTGTGTGTGTGTGTGTGTGTGTGTGTGTGTGTGTGTGTGTGTGTGTGTGTGCACACACTCCGTATGGGAATTACAAAGCATTTCTTTACATTATACTTCAAGGTACTGAAATTTTAAAGAAAGAATAAAATGAAGAAAAACAAATATAAGAAAAGAAAATATAACACAAAAATTCTTAAGTTTTTCTACGCAATTACAAATAAAATGTTGCAAAACAACAGAAAATGTTAAATATCATTTTTGATACAACAAAAGATCGTTTCCAAAATTATTAACATTTATCTGGTCTTTGTTTGTCGGCTTGTTGTTCTTTAAACAGATGTTAAATATTTTCTCTCAAAGTTACATATACAAATTCCCCGCCTCTCTCTCTCTCTTCTCTGTCTATCTATCAATCCCTCTCAGTCTCTGTCTCTGTTTCACATCTATCTCTCTCGCTCGTTCTCTCTTTATCCCTCACTGTATCTATCTATCTGCCTATCTATGTTTCCGAGCTAAGAGAAGTTAGATACAAGAGATATGACTGTGTGTATGTGTGTGCGTGCTTGTGTGTATGTATTATGTTTATGTAATTATCTAAAGGTGTGTGCGCGTGTGTATACATATATATATATGTATATTATGTATGTATGTATGTATGTTGTAAGTGCAAAACGTTTCTTTTTCAGGAAACGAAAAAATAGTTTCACCATTCCATAGCAAAACCGTTGTACTACACTTTGGTAATTTTCATATCTTGGCATCTGAAGCAGCTGGAGATACGATAATTTGACCAAAAACACTGGTTATTGCAAGCAAAAATAAATATTGAAAAAAAGTATTTAACCAAATTTAGACTCACCACAGTTTCACATAATAGCATAGATAGATAGATAGATAGATAGATAGATAGATAGATAGATAGAT
Organism: Octopus bimaculoides; assembly: GCF_046866305.1. Taxonomy (NCBI): domain Eukaryota; kingdom Metazoa; phylum Mollusca; class Cephalopoda; order Octopoda; family Octopodidae; genus Octopus; species Octopus bimaculoides. Next base: position 154,612,890 of record NC_142930.1, on the reverse strand, counting down.
AGATAGATAGATAGATAGATAGATAGATGCTTATGAGTATATAATTTATCACGAAATACATGCGACACATTTATGTTTATGTATATGTATGTGAATACGCATATCCATCTAAAACTTAGTGTAAGAATACTACGGTAATGCATTACCAAACAGATGCATCTGTGTATTTTTCTATGTAGATTTCTGTGTGTGTATGTGTGTGTGCACGTGTGTGTGTGTGTGTGTGTGTGTGTGTGTGTGTGTGTGCGCGCGCATGAATGTGTGCAAATATCTTTGGACACAGAAGCAAATCGTTAAGCGCATAAGCAACCATAACTTCCAATATGGCCTCGATCTTGTAAAAGTACGAAGTTCAATGTTTGCTGTCATTAGCAATTGATATATGACTTAAAAGCTTTCGCAAGTCACTGTTTTTTTCAAGTAGAGCTGGTGAGGCTTCTACACATTTTATGCGTTTATATGACAGGAAATAGCAGAAAATAAGAACAAAATTAAAGTTTCCAAGAGACTACACAATATGCAAACAATCCGCTATAATTTACAATGCTAATGCAGTTACTGATGCTTTTACAGCTAAAATCCAACAAAAAATATATATGGATTTTTATTCCTTTTTTTTCTAAATGAATTTATTTATTTATACACTTGTGCATGTTTTGAATCAATTTATGTTTTGCTTAATCCTCTATTTTAAGTGTGGTTATACAATATTTAAATTCAAAAAGGAAAAAAGTAGAAGAAACAGAGAATACTTCCTAAATGCATATATTTTTTTTATTATTATTTGTCAAGGTACTAAAAATACTTTCTCTCTAGTGTTGATATCTACTTGACAGATATTATCCCATCTGTTATTTTCCCCTCTTCTTTTTTTTTTTTTGAAATAGCTGTATATCCGGTTTCGCGTGTAGCTTTGCATGATGTCATACTAACGTATGGCAGGGTCTCACCCACTCCGTTCCGTTACCTATTCTAGGTAGGAGAGGAGATCAATCAGCATTTCATGTTGAGATAGATTCCCCAGCGTATTCACAGCGTAAGTGAAGTGAAATTTATACACCCTGAAATCAAACTATCGCCCAAAGACCGGAAAAGAGTTGGATCTGGCAGACCCCATACCTTTGTTAGCAATACGTACAGCAATGTGTGTATTGCTTAGTTGAAGAAAAAAAAACTTTGAAGAAAAAACTCACAATATCAAGTAGTAGAGAACCGGAACAGATACTAGAGGACATTCTACACAATGTTCAAACGATTCCATCTAACTTCCCTGGCCACTGACAAAGCGACTTCCCCACCAAAAAAAGAACGGGAAATAATTTCAAGAAATTAAGAATTAATGCCACAGAAAATTTAATTTACGGACTTAGAAGAGAAATATGATCTTTGTTAACCGACAAGAACTACAGCTACCTACATTTTCAGTTATTGGATCTTATCGGTGAAGTATATGTCTGAAGTTCTCAAGTCTGCTTTGATCAGTGGAACAGAATTACAAAGTATATTGTCCACTATAATTTGCATGTGTTCAGAGCATAATTTAAAGGAAATAACACAAGTAGGTCACAGGCATGAAATTAGATAATTCAGGAAAATGGCGAGGTACTGAATGACGTGCGTAAACCAAAGTTTACCAATTGAAATTTGCCCTTTCTATAAGAAATGAAATGTGCATATACATATGTTACATATGTATATGTGGGAGGTGGGAGATGTACCTATATATATATATATATATATATATATATATATACATGCATGCATATACAAATATATATATACCTTTTATTATAGGCACAAGACCTGAACTTTTGGTGGGGCGAAGTTAAGTCTATTGAATCGACCCCAGTACTAAGTTAGAACTTACTTTATCGACCCCGTAAGGATGAAAGGCAAAATCGACTCCGGTAGAATTAGACGAAATCCCGCCGCCTTATACAAATGTACATATATATACATATATATATATATATATATATATATATATAATACACCTATGTCAATGCACGTATATGCGCATATGTATATATGTATGTATATATATATGACAACATATGTATGCTTGCATGGGTGCTGACAGGTAAGGACTTATTACATACTAAATCATTTAAATTATTTTTAAACCTTCACAGTATCTGTGACAGCTAGTAGCTCTAAGACCTGTCTTTTTATGTATATATTTATGTATTCTATTATAATTGATTAATTGCTATATGGTGCATAATAGTAGTAATATAATTTGAGAAAAATGTGTGGTATAGCTATTCTAACTTTGACCATCTTGTAGCCGGATATTCTTTGGACCGTATCTGTGGAACCAACAAGCCATAGCTTCTACAGTGGCTAGGAAAATGGCAGACGTATAGAAAGAGATTTCTATAAATTATAATCTCAAGTATCGTAAAAAATACAAACACAAACTGATATGTGTGTGTGTGTGTGTGTGTGTGTGTGTGCGTGCGCGTATATGTGCATGTACATGTGTTTAGGAGTGCGTGTGTGTCAGGGTATACATATGAACATATATATGTACATATATACGTTAATGTATTTGTGAGTGTATATATATATATATATATACATATGTATGCGTAGACCTAAACTTGCATTAATACATAGCATTCCCATCTATACACAAACATACACACATCGTCGTGTGCGCATACATATATGCATATATGAATGTATTTATATATAAATATGTATATATATATATATATATATATATATATATATATATATATATATATATATATATATATATATATATATATATTTATATATAAGGGCTTAGAAAGAAATTTTCTAGCCTATATGCTGAGAATTAGAGGCTAAATCGCCTCACTACTCGTAGAGGTCACAAACACATGTGCTGAATTCAACGCAAAAAGCCAACGGAAATTATCAATAAAATAGATAGCCCTGTATTAGCTAATTTCTGGATCTACCCAAAGGCTTCTCCGTCTTCAGCAGGACATACTTAAGAAATAAATTAAATATTTATACATACTCACAGGAAAGCAAAGCGCAAAACCACAAATACATATAAATACCTCAGACACCTCCGAAACGAATTTCGTAGCTTGCCTCAACAACATGTGTTTATATATATATATATATATATATATATATATATATATATATAATTATATAGTATATATTACGGAGTTGTACTTGCACAACAAGTGCCTTGATGTGAGATCGTGAGCTGAAACAAAAACAATTGCAGCGTGGAAGGTGTTTATAAGTCATTTAAAAACACACAATAAAACCGTTAGATTCACTTCATCATTTAAATATGAGTCCTGCTTATTAATTAGGTTTGTAACAATTACTAAAAGTACTAAAAGAAAGCAATATTAAAAACTTGGCCGTCTGGAAATATTTTTATGAATTCATTTTCTAAGAAATTCCCTATAATTTCGATTTCTGAAGTTTATTGAATTTTTTAAACTCCAAATTCTCTCAAACTTAAATATTCATTGCATTTACTGCATTCAGTTCTTCATAAATTTAAATATTCATTGCATTCACTGCGGAGTAGATTTTAATGTTTAATAGTAAACACTATTAATTCGTTGCAGGCAACCTTTTACGTTCTTATTTGCAACAGTCTCTCATTCTCACTCGCCTCTATTTTTCATTAATGATAATTTGATAATAGCTATATAATTTTCAAACGAGACACAATTTCAAGTATATTATCAGTTTCCAGAGTTTGTTAAATGAATCTATTTGATAAAATGAAAATTCTTTAAAGTACCATTACATATTTCTTTCTTTTTTTTAATGAAGAAATGATTTTGTTGGCATGGCTACTTGGAACGCTATAAACCTTACAATAATAACTATGTAAGCGCTACTATTTCTAGCACGCTAAACAAGATAGTTTTTAACTAGCTTTCACTTATACGATTTTTTCATTTCATGTTTACACAAAATAGCTGTATAACTTTGATACGAGGCACAATTTAAAGAATATTATCAGTTTCCGAAGTTTCTTAAATGAATATTTTTGATAAAATGAAAATTCTTTAATATACTGTTGTATATTTTTTTAAAATCAAGAACTCATTTTGTTCATACGGCTACTTGGAACCCTATAAGCCTTACAATAATAACTATGTGATTGCTGCTGTAGATAGATAGTAATGTTCCACCTTTGAATGAGAACATGTATCCCTGCCCCTAAAATTCTGTTAACTGTTCTTCTTTACTACAGTTTTCACTCCCTCGTCACTGGAATAATGTTTGTCTCTCAAACACTCTTTCATGGGGCCGAAGAGATGACAGTCCAGTGACGAGGAAGTGAAAACTGTAGTGAAGAAGTGGCTCAAAGAACAGTCAGCAGAATTTTACGGGGCAGGGATACATGCTCTTATTCGAAGGTGGAACATCGCTATTGAGAGAAATGGTGGCCATGTTGAGAAGTAGGGATGTGATCTACAGAGGACCAGCTTCATTTTGATGTATGATACATGTTCTTGTGTTGGTAATTATACCTGTCCCAAACAAAATGGCATTACTTTTCGACTCACCCTCATACTATCAAATACCCACTTTTGTTTGATAGCTGTAATAAGAATTACATATACAGACACAAAAGTGCAGACCTACACAGAGGTCTGTATAGGGAGAAACAGAAGGCGACTGAAAAGAATCTATGCGCACAAACACAAGTGCAACTAGATGAATTACATGCTTTTACATGCTCTTACACGTAACTGTATACATAGGCCAGCGTTAAAATATATGCACACATATGTGTGTGTATGTGTTTGTGTGTGTGGCAAATGTATTCGGCTTCTTACGCCCTATTCCCACGTTGCTTATGATAATATTTACACAGATATATATCTAGATGCAGACATTTATTTTCACTCATACATACACACATAAATACGGTCACACACACATACATTAACTATATGTATATTCTTTTATTCTTTTTTTCTTTTACTTGTTTCAGTTGTTTGACTGCGGCCATGCTGGAGCACTGCCTTTAGTCGAGCAAATCGACCCCAGGACTTATTCTTTGTAAGTAAGCCTAATACTTATTCTATCGGTCCCTTTTGCCGAACCGCTAGGGTACGGGGACGTAAGCACACCAGCATCAGTTGTCATGCGATGTTGGTGTGGGTGGGGGAGAAAAAGAGATACAAACACAAACACACACATACATATATATATATACGACGGGCTTCTTTCAGTTTCCGTCTACGAAATCCACTCACAAAGCTTTGGTCGGCTCGAGGCTATAGTAGAAGACACTTGCCCAAGGTGCCAGACAGTGGGACTGAATCCGGAACCATGTGGTTGGTAAGCAAACTACTTACCACACAGCTATCATATATATATATATATATATATATTATATATATATATATATATATATATATATATATATATATATATATATATATATATGTTAAATATACATATATTATATAACATATTAATATATATTATATTACATACATATACATACATATATATTTTTATGTGTGTGTGTGTGTGTCTGTGTGTGTGTCTGTGTGTGTGTGTGTGTGTGCGTGCTTGTGCGTCAACATATATATGTATAAATGTATACATACATGTGTAGGTGGCACGTGCGCGTTGTGCGTGTGTGTACCCATACACAGCGCACTTATGCAGGAGAATAATTTATGACTAGGATTATTTGTGCAGTAAGAACAATTCTGAAGAATGTATGTTCTATGTGGGGATATTTTAATAAAGTCAGAAGCTCTTGATGAAGTGTTCACGTGGGCTGTCGAATCGGGTTAGTTTTTCCGACCGTATTAGTAGCATAACCTTTGATGGTATGCTAGTTACGTATAGCCTCTGTCGAATTTTTTAATGCCTCTAATCTACGCAAAAGTTAGTCCTCCACGAATGTTTGTTGGAGTTTGTGTTAGCCAGTATTATATGTAAGCACTCTTCAATAGGATGTATATTTTTTTTAATATTTACGTACAGTTATTCTTTTGCTAATACTTTCCATCGTAGATTGTATCAAAGCAACGCGTAATCATGTTTTCTAAGTGGGGTGGGGAACGTATTAATGTGTTAGTATTAACGTATCTTAAAGAGGCTTGTGGTCAAGGTTATATATGTTCCGGAAAATTGATAGGCTAGGGATGCAGCGTTTGTAAAGTATGGTTTTTAAGCTAAGCAGATGGAGTTAAGTGAACATATATTCGGATGGTGAGTGCTGCAGGTGTAGTGGGAGCTTGTGTTAGGGTGACTCAGCCAGCATAAGCTAGAGGAAGTTTATCTAGATTGTGATGTTAAATATTTCTCAATTCATCTGAAGATTTTTTCCTTTTTTTTTTTTTTGCTTAATGTGTAGTGGAAATGTGAAAGACACAAGATGATGTTTCTACGTTTTTTTCATATTCCTCATTCTGTTATTAGGCTGGTAAGGTAACTCCTCCATTTATTGTTTTCTGTGTGTGCGCGAACGCTGTCTGTACGTTTGTGTATATATTTTCGGTGGGCCTAAATGTATATTAAGCAAAAGAGTCTGTGTGTGTGTGTATGTATGTATGTATGTATGTATGTATGTATGTGTGTGTGTTTCTAATTTGTGTATGTGAGTGACTGATAAAAAGTTACGAGTAATGACAAAATCGAACCTAGAATCATCCACACACAGATCACATACAGAGACTGAAAGATATAGAAAGGAAATTTAATCATCCATTTAGTCTTCTGTACAACTTTTATTTTTCTCGTTTCCGCATCAGATTTCTTTTACCTTCTTTTCGCTTTTTTTTTATTTTTCATTTCTTATCATTGCAAGACAACAAGCATTGAAGTAGAAATGTTTCTTACAACAAGAATAAACTCAAAGTTTGTCAATGTTCCAAACAGCGTTATGGATTTTCTTCGCTACCGATACTTCAATTTCACCTATATTTACCTGTCTGATATTGCCGTGGCAAACACATTTGCCTGCCAAAAACCAACTAAAATTAACTACTGACATTATTTTTTTCTTTATTTTATATCATTGATCTATAACATTAAATCTTTACTATTTTATTTGCTATCACTATCAGCAAAGTTCGGGAGAGAGAGAGGGGGAGAGCGAGGGAGAGAGAGAGGGGGGAGAGAGAGGGAGAGAGTAAGAGAAAGATACAATAGAACAAAACGAAAGAAGACAAGCGTCTTATTCGTAGCAGACTACTGTGAAAACAAAATGAGGTAACTCCCACGTGGGCTATCTGCATGCTGTGAATAGCAGCTAATCTCCCTCAACACCCACACATACACACACACACATAAATATTGTGTTTATGTACACCTATATCTAGATTTGTGTATGTGTGTGTATGTGTGTGCGTGTGAATGTGTGTGTGCGTGTGTGTGTATGTGTGTGTGTGTGTGTGTGTGTGTGTGTGTGTGTGTGTGTGTGTGTGTGTGTGTGTGTGTGTGTGTGTGTGTATATAGATGGATACATAGAATGTGAATTAAAGGATATTTGGATCTATTTTAAAACGGGGGCCACATTTTTCATTAATGTTTTACGTAGTGTTTTTGGTACGGAAAGACTTTCAAACTTCGTATACTTATCTATTTTGTGTTATAGAACAGAAAAATATTTTTGTATTCGAATTTATTTCATGTAAAAAATTGTCTTATTTCGATAATTTCAACCAATCACTGACAAGTATTCAGTTGTTTATATTTACTCCTTTGACTGATTAAGCGATGTAAAGCGTATTTAATCTCCATACCTTCGTTTTATTTGCTTTTTTCATTTTAAATTTGCTTTAACCCTAACCCTAACCCTAACCCTAACCCTAACCCTAAGGTTAGGGTTAGGGTTAATTGTTTCAGAATCGTTTGTTTATGTAGTCGGCACTTAATGTATATCGGCTGAATGGACGTCAGTGATTGGTTGAAATTACAGAAATACGACAACTTTCACATGGAATAACTTATGGATTTCTTTTTTTTTAGGAAGACTAAGAGAAAAAGATGTTTTATATGACACATTCTACCAATGTTCCAAGTTTCAAAGTGTTTCGTTAATGAAAAATGTTGTCCCCGTTTTAAAAAAGATCCGGATATTTAGCTTTGAAATATAATGTACAAAATAACTCAATGCGTACTAAACAAAATAATTGTGGCCGGTTTTGCTTTCTAGCTTTACTCACTTGGGTAGAGCCAATGGAGAGGTTCTGCAGTAAGTTCGTGCGATGATGGCTGCACGTTCCCCAGTTAATCTGTGCAACAAAACCTATTTTCTCTACTTGCTCATTTCATCAGTAATGGTGGCGGGTGATTCAATGCCACGAAGGCCAAAGCAATCAGCATGTTGCTTGTATCTGAGGATGAGAGAGTCAAACACCCCAAGATCATGAAGTGCAGCAAAAAGTGGAAACCACACTGTGAAGGAAACTAAAACATACTTGAAGCCCCAAGAAGTTGTTGAAAACGTCTGTCAGCAACTACAGCACCAAGAGGTAGGAAAACACCAACTCCGGGAGTAAGAGAGGGCTCATAGCGCAAAACATCCTCGATTCGACAGGGATGGATCACCAGGTGATGTGAAGTAGGGCTCGTTCACCACGGATAATGGGTACAGCGGACCAGACTTTTGAGTGGATACTGTCCTGGAAGAAACTCTGAAGCAATGACAAGAAAAGATTGTCCTTCCTCCAGCTTACAGTCACTTCTTGCCACCCCGAAATAACCTTAAGATATGAGTAAAAGACACAAAACACCTTATGGGAGAAGGTAATTCCGAACCCCCAGAAACAGTTGTTGGACCTGGAATACAATACCTTCTTCTCTTAGTTTTTTTTTTGTTTGTGTCGTACAGAGGAACCAACTTTGCGGCAGGAGATGTAGATGAGGGCAGCTGCATCAAACTCTCTCAAGCTTGTGTGTGTGTGTGTGTGTGTGTGTGTGTGTGTGTGTGTGTGTGTGTGTGTGTGTGTGTGTGTGTGTGTGTGTGTGTGTGTGTGTGTGTGTACATATGGTGGTCTTATGTAACTGTACTGTATGTGAGCGTCTGCCTTCACACAAATATTAGTACTGAGAGCTATGTTATGTTGTACTAAACAAGAAACAGATAAAAATTAGTTTCTTCCTATGCACCATCATCACATGAATAACTGTTGGCGGGGAATGACTAAATTACATTAGATTGAGGTAACGATTGTAAAAGTACATTCAAGAATGACAAATTGCATTATATTTCGACATATCATACAACAGACTCTTTCATTTTCCTACTTCTATTGGTTTGTCTCTCATACTTAATTTTCTCCTACTTTCGTTTCTTTTTCACGCAGTATCACTATTTTAATGAATACCACACTATGTGTATATGTATTTATCTATCTATCTATTTCCCTGTATTTGTATCACACTTTATTCTTTTCTGCTTTCTATATATATATACTGAGCGTAAGTGTTTGTATGGATTCGTGTATATGTGTACGTATACATAGCGATAGAGAGAGAGAGAAGTGTATGCATGAGTTTATGAATGCAAAAAGATGTATACATTTATAAATAGATAAATATAGATACACATAAATTACGTGCATGAGCACATTTATATAAGTATATATATATATATATATATATATATATATGGGGGGTGTTGCATTTTTGTAGATCTGCTATAAATATATATGTATTGAGCACTCTTATCAAGCCTTCGTACATGCATATATACATACATATATACATAATATATATACATTATATATATACATATATGCATACATATATATACATATATGCATACATATATATACATATATGCATATATATATATATATATATATATATATATATATATTTCACGGTGGTGCACCAGCATGACCGCAGCCACTTGGGTGAAACACATAAATAAATAAATAAATAAATAAATAAATAAAATATATATATATATCACGTCATCCCATAAGTTCTGTCCGATTTTACCTTTTTTGAAATTGAATGAAATTTAATCGTATTTTAAAATGTCTAATGGAATTAAAAATTATTTTTGTGCATTTGTGTAAATTTAAACTAATTAAATATTATTTTACAGAATAATAGAATTAAAATTTCTTTGATTAAAACCCTTTCTAACATGAAAGTATCCAAAGAGCATTTAAGGCACATAATGCTTTATGAGTACAAAAAAGGAAACTCTGCAGCCAAAGCAACTCGGAACATACACTCAGTTTATGGGAAAGAATGCTTGAATGAAAGAACTCGCAGAAGATGGTTTGCAAAGTTCAGAAATAAAAATTTCAGCCTTGAAGATGAAGATCAAACAGGACGTCCAGTTGAGTTTGATGATAAGCTCCTTGAGGCATTACTTGAAGAAAATCCTGTCTTATCAGTTGAAGAATTGGCAATAAAGCTTAGTTCAAACCATACATCGTCATCTTCCACAACTTGGAAAGCTTCCTAACCTTAGAAAATAGGTACCTCATGAATTGTCCGAAAGCAACCGCAAATTCCGAGTTGACATCTGCTCTTCTCTCCATTCTCGCAAACTCATTTCACCCTTTTTAGATAGACTTTTCTATCGAAATGTTAAACGTCGTAAACAGTGGCTTGGTAAAAGGGGAAAAGTTCAACCACAACCGAGAAATGAACTTCATGGGGAAAAGGTTCTTCTCTCTATCTGGTGGGATTGCAAAGGAGTAATTCACTTTGAATTGTTACCACCTAATGCAACAATCAATGCTCAAGTCTACTGTCAGCAATTAGAGCGTTTGAACGAGCTTTGAAGAAAAAAAAATGACCCGCTTTAGTGAATCGAAAAGGAGTGATGTTTCATCAGGACAATGCGCGACCCCACACTGCAAAGATCACATCACAGAAGATCGAAGAGCTTGGTTGGGAAAAAATTCCTCATCCACCTTATTCTCCCGATCTTGCTCCTTCAGACTACCATTTGTTTCGTAGTTTACAGAATCATTAGAGGGACATAACTTTCGCAAGCCAGGAGGAGATCGAAACTGACATTTCAGAGTTCTTCGTTTTGAGACCAAAAGAGTTTTACATTGATGGGATTAAAAAGCTTGTAAATAGATGGAAGGAAGTCATAGATAACCAGGGAAAGTACATTGATGATTAAATTTCAATTAAATATATCATTTGTTCCCTTGTTTTCTTTATTCAAAATTCGGACAGAACTTATGGCATTATCTGATATATATATATATATATATATATATATATATATATATATATATATATATATATAAATGTGTGTGTGTGTATGTATGTATGTATGTATTTACCAAAATTACACTAATATATCTTGAAGTACTAAAAAGTAAATTTCTTCAATAAAACGCCATTGCCTTCAAATTCGACCTTCAGACGACTTCCGAATCTCCTGCAACTCTTCTGGAGGGTTTCCTTTTTAAGTTGGTGAATGCTGCCATAATTCTTCCCAGCATTTCATCTTTGGTGTTACAAGGAGTTTTGCTGGTCTTTCATTCAACTGCTCCCCACACATAATCATCAAGAGGGTTGCACTCTGGGGGGTTAGGTGGCCAGATACTAGGATGATGTGGTCGCATAAATTGTCTGACAGCCATGACTGGGTTCTCCTGCTTGTGTGGCATGGTGCAGAGACCTGTTGCCAGACATAAGGTCTTCCAGCAGCCACCCTCTTCACCCAGGACAGCACTACTCTGTATTGAGTCTGAGTCTGTGAGGTAAGATGAATGGAGGCATAACGTCGCCATCACTTGTAATCAATCCAAAAACCGTGATGTTGACTGGGTGTTTCAGTTTTTTCATTCTCGGTACATACTTTGTGGACACGGCAAGCCAACAGTTGTTCTGTATTCGCCATCTGCTCGTACTGGACTTTCTGGCGCGAATCCCAAGCACTACAGCATGTCGTTTTCAAATTTCTGACAGAGTAAATTATGTCATGGAAATGCTTTTCTCACAGATGTTGTCGAACTGACCCTATGATACTCTGTAGTGGACAAAATCAAAAACAAGCAATGCGCATGCATGAAATTAAAATATAGAATGGCGACAACCTACCCATCACATCCTGTATATATACATATATATATATATATATATATATATATATATATATATATATACATACATATATGTATATATATATATACATATATACATACATATATATAAATACATATACATATATACATACATATATATAAATACATATATATATACATATATATGCATATATATATATATATATATATATATATATATATATATATATATATTCATTCATCATACTTTTAGATTTGCTCTTTCTTCGTTTTCTCTCCATTAGTATCTGTTCCACAAATTCATTATCGCTATAATTTTCCATTCGCTGTTTTAGATGAACAAATTAGATTAACTCAAGGTAATTTGAACACGAAGTTGTTGTTGTTGTTCTATTTTTTTTTGCCTTTGTTTGTCATGCTAATAGAATATATCATTTCAATACAATCCTTGATAACTGATGAAAATCTCTTTTCCATTTTGTTGTACTAACGAGCATATTGTTAATGCTTTATTTTGTTTTGTTTGTTTTGTTTTTTTTCTCAATTTTAGCACTTCTTCCTCTACTTCTTCCTTTTCATGTGTGTCAGAATATGTATATTTTATATTATCATGTTAATTATAAGTGACTAACAACTATATAATATCAAAAATATATGTGCGTATGTGTGTGGAGAAAGAGAGAAGTGTGGAAAGAAGAAAAGGAGAGAGTAGAAGAGTGAGAGAGAAAATTATATCTAAAATTTAAAATGCAAATTTAAAATAAAAAAAAGACACTCGTGCGAGATATGAAATTAATAAATATTGTCATATAACATGGCTTGAGAAAATTATTTTATGAAATACAGAAAGAAATTATGTTGTAAACCTCATGCTGAGAATTAAATATCATTTAAATGCCTTACTAACAAGGGAGAAGCTATTTTGAAATATCATTGTTTTGGAGAAATATATAACTGGAAGTAATGATTATAAATGTAGTTTTGAAAAGGAGGAAATAATTTTTAAAAATTGAAACAATTTCCCAAGATAGAGTTATTTTGCTGAGTGAACTAAATTTATTTTGTGTTGATGATAGATAGCTGATATCAGCTATTCGCTTTCGCAGTTATGGTTGGTTGTTTACCGCTTCGATAGTTAACACTGTTGCAGAGAATGTTTTTGCTGTTTGTATATGTGTATGTATTTATGTTATAATTACGTATATGTGTAGGTCTTTGCACTGTGGGTCTGTATTTGTGTACGTATGTATGTATACTATGTACTTATTATATGTGCGTGTCTGCGTGTGTTTGTGTTTATGCGTGTCATTGTAACCAAAAGAGAGAAAATCAAAAAGTAAAACGGAAGCAAAACAGATTTTAATAGAAAGAGGAAAAGAAAGACAGAAAGAAAGAAAACATTGTGTGGTAAAATGAAATGTCATTAATACGAATATTTCGTTTCGTTTCAAATCATCAGGAAATGAGGTAATTTAAGAGATATTTTGTTGAAAGGCAATAGAAAGTTCTAATTATCGATATATGTAGGGACTGACGTGACTGTGACAGGAAGTGAGTTTACCTATTGAAAGGATAAGAGAGAAGCTGACAAAAATAAAATGAAAATAAAGAGGAACAACCACAAACACAACAACAACAATAACAATAACAATAACAATAACAATAATAATAATAATAATAATAATAATAATAATAATAATGATAATAATAATAATAACAACAACAATAGTAATGGTTTCAAATTGTGGCACAAGAACAGCAAATTCGGAGGAGGACTAAGTCGATTATATCGATGCCAGTGCTCAGCTGGTATTTATTTTATTATACCCGACGGATGAAAGCAAGGTCGACATCGGTGGAATTTGAACTCAGAACATAAAGACGGACGAAATGCCGTTAAGCATTTTGTCCGGTGTGCTCGCCTTAGTAACAATAATAATAGAAATACCCTATTATCTTGGTGCATCGTAAAATTGGGATTTACTTGGAAGTGCACGCGTACTGTGTAAACTACTGCCTGTTTGAGGTCTTTGTCGTGACTTCACAGACTGCAAATCCCCGGTACAAACAACATCTTCAATCTACAACATTACAATATTGAATACTGTGCGACGTCTTCAATAATAATAATAAAAATCCTCTCTACTAAGGGACAAGGCCTGGAATTCGTGGGGAGGTGGATAGTCGATTACATTGACACGAGTACACAACGGGTACTTAATATATCGACCTGAAAATGTCGACCTCGGTGGGATTCTAATGATCCTCACAGCTCACCACCTTAGTAATAATAATAATAATAATAATAATAATAATAATAATAATAATAATAATAATAAATGCCCAGATGCAGTACCAGTCAGTGGCTCTCATGGCTTCTGATCTTAATTGATTGTAAGTGTTATCATGTACATTGTTTTGTCTTGGTACAAAAGATGGGCTACAGCAAATATTCTGCTTAATACCACAGATTTGCTTGTCAGTTCCTTGACCATAACCAGTTGAACATGTCCCTTAGTGGCTGACGATATGTGCATCTCTGATCGTGAGCAGAAGAAGTGGGGGAGCATCATAGCCATGTGTTAAGAGGAATTCTTTGGGGTTTGAATAATTCACCTTTGGAAACATGGCTGTTTTGCTCAACATCCTTAAACAAACCTTATTCAGGGACCTTTTGAGCAGGATGGGCTACTCGACCTGAAGAAAATTCTAACTGGGCCCCACCTGCGAGGTCATGCGCTGTTTATCTTGATATGAGATCACCATGTCGCGCACATATGGTTGTGATGCATGTGCCTGGTGTACCCTTATCAGACAGGTAGTCATGATGGGTATAATGGGCTTCGTATATTTTACCCCAGTGTCACTTTGATGGCATGCACTGCTCTCTCACTCAATAATAATAATAATAATAATAATATTTTCATTTATTTGCCACAAGAGCAAAGGATAATACAGAGGCAGACATAAAGTGTAGGGATTTATATATAACAATGAAATGATAAAAAAGAAAAGAACTTCGAGAACTATAAATATCAAGCTCACAAACTGGATAGAAAAAGGATATGAGTGTATGCGAAGATAGAGTATCTACAGAAAACAGTACTGCTTTGATCTGCACGAATTGCGAGCAGAGTTCTGAAAATTTAAATGAAAAGTGTTACCTTAAACCACTGGTTGCGGATAGCTGACACTTTGTTACATTTCCAGCGAATTTCCTGTGTTAGACAAGAATCATAATTGTAATTAAAGTAAATGAAAGTCTATTGAAGATATAGATGAAGTGATTTGAAGAGATGGAAATAAGCAAATATTATTCAGCTATAAAGTCAAATATTGCACATTTAAATAATTGATAATAGGATATATATTTGTATTAGTGTCTTCATTTAACAGGCAAAATTGATTAGAAAGCAAATGAAATAGCATTCTATGATCACTGAACATGTTAAAATGTTCTTACATTAATTAAGATTTATGTATTAGGAAATATGTAAAATGGTTAACAAGCATAAAATTTATGTATCAGTGATGAAACTATTCGATTTCTATTAACTAGCTACATAAGAATGAACGAATTTCTCTAATTATTTCTTACGCTCTTCAGTGAGATTGTTGAATGTTACAAATATATATGTGTATGTGTGAGTTTGTATATATATATATATATATATATATATATATATATGTGTGTGTGTGTGTGTGTGTGTGTGTGTGTGTGTGTGTAAAATGAGAATGCCTAGCTGCGATATGATATTACAAGAATGTGAATACATTTATTCTATGCCTTTCCATATGCAGGGAAAAGAGTGGGAGATGTCTGACGTACAGTTTCATAGATTGTTGGCAGCTCTTCAAAGGAAACGTATCCGATCGTTTTGCCAATCGAAAGCATAAAATATTCTGTTTAAATATAAATCAGTCAGAAATTAAGCTCTTACCGAAGTGGATAGCTTAATTTGCATAAATGTGCTTTAGACGTAAATTACGTAAATTAACTGCCGTGCTAGTAGTGATTTTTATACTCATTGATAAAGTTAGCATTAATATTTAAACTTATAAAGGAAAAAATGCTAGAACGCTGTGTATATTTAGGTGTTGTTTTTGTTATTTAGTTGCTGTTGTTGAAGTTTAGCCATGGATTAGCCGTTATTATGCAGATTTATGGTCAAAAGCGTTAGAAACATGTCACCCATTTGTTTTTTTTTCAGTTATTAGCGTAGGAGTGGCTGTGTGGTAAGTAGCTTGCTTACCAGCTACATGGTTACGAGTTTAGTCCCACTGCGTGGCACCTTAGACAAGTGTCTTCTACTATAGCTTTGGCCCGACCAAAGCCTTGTGAGTGGATTTGGTAGACGGAAACTGAAAGAAGCCTGTCGTATATATATGTGTGTGTGTGTGTGAGTGTGTGTGTGTTTGTATGTCTGTGTTTGTCCCCCCAACATCGCTTGATAACCGATGCTGGTGTGTTTACGTCCCTGTGACTTAGCTGTTCGGCAAAATAGACCGATAGAATAAATACTAGGCTTACAAAGAATAAGTCTTGAGGTCGATTTGCTCGACTAAAGGCAGTGCTCCAGCATGGCCACAGACACATGACTGAAACAAGTAAAAGAGTAAAAGAGTTATTAGTTTGAACTATTTTAACCAGTGTTTCCTGAAACTGCAAGACAAGAATTGACGGAAATTTAGTTGCTATTTCTCGCAGGCTGAAACACCAATAAGAGACTCATTTATTGGTTCGGCAGAGCTTTTTACTTCTGTCCATTTTGAATTTTGAATTCAAATCTTGTTAAATTTGGCTTTGTATTTCATCCTACAGTAGTCGATAAAATTAGTACCAGCAAGATTACATCTCCCACGCTATTTCTATAGCTCTGCCAAATTCAAAAACCAATATGTAAGATTTTATTTTCCAGTTCACCTCACCGTACACCACATTATTCTGATTAGCAGATAAACTTTATAATTTCTGTCTATGTTCTAAATTTTATTGCCATTCGTACTCTACTTTTAGATTTCTCAACGGCCAGTTCCTAAATTGGTTTTCTTACATAATCCTCTTTCAAATTAAATCTATTTTCTAGTTTTAATATTACTGCAGTAAATATCGTAAAAATGGAAATTGAAGTATTAAGGCGGAAGTTTTAGAATCAAATGATTACAGAATGTTTCCTATGCTTAGATATTCAAAAGAAAGAAATATTTAGGAGATGGCTTTCGCAAAATCTTTTTTTGTTTTCAGTAGTTGTAGAAAACAACAGCTAAAAATGGCAACAGTCGAAACAATCAAAGTACAGAAGAGAGAGAAAGTAAAAATAAAAGAAATTTAAAAAATGATAATGCTTGGATGAGAGAAATCTTTCCTTACGGCAAATTTCCAGAATTAGTAAGCTTAATCTTTATTATTAAGGAATATTCGAGAAAAAGTTTGACCTTTTCACCTGAAAGGTGATGCAGGTCGCTCAGTTATTGTCTCAAAATATCCTTGGAAACTTTCACAAAAGAAGGTGATTTTTTGATGTTTTTTTTGGTGTTTTTTTTTTGTTTATTTGTTTTCTGATATATGTTAAGCTAGAGATTTTTTTTGCAATTTTTCATTTGCTTTTTTTTCCCCTTTTTTCTAGATTTTATTGTTCTGCCGAATTAAATTATAACAGAGTGCACCGTTATTTGGTGTTGTAAATATTTTTTAATGGATTTAATAAGATATATTTTTTTTAATATTTCAATGTGTTGCTTCTATCTATTTTTCTGTTACACTTATGGTATTTTAATTATTTGCATTCTTTTCCTTGGTTCGTTTTTTTTTTCTTTTTTCCTGTCTTTGTTTCTATCTTTTCTTCTAGTGTGATTGAAAGAAAACTTACCAAAAAAATGATCGCATAAAAATATTTATACATTTCTGATGATAATAGATCTCTTACACATTCATTTTATCACCGAGATTGATAACACGAAATACTAGCGAAGTACTAGGGTCGATTTAGTGGCATAAATCATCCCCTGCCCTACAAAAAAAAATTGTGGTCTTGTCTGCATGTGATACTCTTTTCTCTTTTACTCTTTTACTTGTTTCAGTCATTTGACTGCGGCCATGCTGGAGCACCGCCTTTAGTCGAGCAAATCGACCCCAGGATTTATTCTTTGTAAGCCTAGTACATATTCTATCGATTTCTTTAGCCGAACCGCTAAGTTACGGGGACATAAACTCCAGCATCGGTTGTCAAGCGATGTTGGGGGGGGGGGCAAACACAGACACACAAACATATATACACACACATACATATATATATACATATATACGACGGGCTTCTTTCAGTTTCCGTCTACCAAATCCACTCACAAGGCTTTGGTCAGCCCAAGGCTTTGGTCAGCCCAAGGCTATGGGAGGTGTGGGAGGGTTGTGAGGAGTGAGGAGGGGTGGTGGGGACGAGGAGGAGGGGAGGGAAGGGGAATTGGGTGAAGAGGGGAGGGAAGGGACGAGGAGGTGGGGACGAGAAGGAGGGGAGGGAAGGGACGAGGAGGAAGGGAGGGAAGGGACGAGGAGGAGGGGAGGGAAGGGACGAGGAGGAGGCGAGGGGAGGGGAATTGGGTGAACGGGTTTTAGGGATAACAGGAGCAGGGGAGAAGAGATAAAGGGAGAGGGAGAAAAGGTGGATGAGAATGGGGAGGAGGGGTTTGGGGGAGTATAGGAACAGAGGAAGAAGGGAAAAGGAGGAGGAGTTTCTTTTAATTATCTTTCGTGAGGGAAGTAGTGGTGGAGTAGACGTCTGATGAGATTATTACAACGAATAATTGTAGTTAGTGAGGTGCGGTTGGGGAAAAACAACATAAATATTAGCAACAGCACAAGTGAGCTTCTAAACGGACGCTAATCATGCTAGAAGTAGCATCCAAATCTCTGAAATCACATATTATGAGGTGTCATTTCACAGGGCGACTAAATACAAGTAATCATACGAAGAATTCAGGCAAAGATGCACTTTTCTTGGTTACAAAACTCTACTAAAGACACAATATCGTCATTAAATAAATAGTCCAAGGCGATCCTAAAAAGGTGGGACAAGATTACCGCTTCCATCTTACAAAGAAAGGACACATAAAATAATGTAGTCCTAGATACACCTAGTTTGCATTTTAATTTTTTATCCATTTCTATTAGCTTATTACTCCATGCCCCTTACAACTACTTACTACCGCATTTGTTTTTTAAATGCTTTGAATGCCTTGAAAGCAGGAAGCAGTTTCCTGTCTTATTCTGTTCATGCTTTGTAGTTAATTGTATTAGTTCCCCATTGTTCCTTGACTAAATATTTTTGTAGGCTTGAAGCACATATTCTAAAATGGATTTCTAGTTGCAGAAGATTGTTCAAATGGGTATATAGTTTTTGTTTTGTTTTGTTTATTTATTCGTTTGCTTCTTCTTCTTTTTTTTTGTTTTTGTCTGCTTTGTTTTGTTTTTTGTTTGTTTATATTTTGTCTTTTACTTTTCGTTCCAAGTATTCAAATTTCGGCTGACAATCCTTTTATCCGTTAAACACTGGAGAGTGTATCATAGCTAAATAAAAATTCTAAAAATTTTAATTCGGATCACTTTCCCCATTTCCTAGTATTTTTTTTTTTTTGTAATGTTTAAACTTCTTAATAGTTTAAATACGTTATTTGTTCAATAACAATAACTCAAGAAAATTATCCCTGATTTAATTGTGTTATATAATTATTTTTTTCGTTTTTTAACCTATTTTTATTAACTTTAAATTCTATGGAGTTCTTTCCGATATAATGGTTCAGCAATTATCCAGAGAAGTACTTTCTTGATTATTGTAATGAAGCTTTATTTCTTAAGAATTATCAACTTGAGATAATTATTCCTTCAGTTTCATCAATTTGAGGGAATTTTCCCAGATTTGAGAGAATAATATATATTTTTTAATTCATTAACTTATTTTTTATTAACTTCAAATTTTTGAGAGTTGTTGCCGATCAAAAGGTTTAATATTTTACAATGGGTGGTGATTGAGAATAATAAAGAAAATAAATGAAAAGAAAAGGAAAAATAATAACAACAGCAATAAAAAGAATAATAATAATGATGGTGATGATAATTGTCTTTTCTGCGATTTCGTTGACCCAAGTGGTCAACTAGTGCTTACTTCACCGATCCCGAAAGGGGTCGATGAAATAAGTACGCCTCGGCAGTATTTGAACTCAGAATGTAAAGATAGACGAAAAGCCGCTAAGCCTTTTACCTAACATGCTAACGGTTCTGCCTGCTCGCTGCGCCTTAATAACTGTTCCCATGGCGGGGACACAACCTGGGCCACCAGGGTAAAGACCAGTAACCTTAATAATAATAATAATAATAATTAATTCGTTTATTAGCCACAAGGGCGTACATAAAATTACATTAAGAGACATACAACAACATACAAGACAAAAACACGACGATACAATGGGTTTAACAACGTGTAAACAATAATAAAAATTAAACAATTTAAAACTCCCAATAGGGGAGGCGCGTTGAGGATCTCGTGAAAAAACCCACAAAAGTCACGGGTGTCTGAACAACAGGGCAAGAGCCCTTCTTCTTTTGTTTACAGGTGCACGCTCAGAATTATTCCTTTCACACTGGCCATTCTTCCAACATTCACCCACCTTTCAACAAACTTGCTACAAGGCAACACTTCCCTCTCCACCATCAACTTCCTTTTCAGGTAAAACTTGAAAAAGCTGATGAGGGCTTGGCCAAAGAGGAAAGTGCCTGTCTTTAACCTTTTCAAATGGGTCCAGCATACTACCTCTTTCGCTACAGCCACTAGACAAATAAACTTTCGAACAGTATATTCTTTCACTCGTTTATTTATCTCCTCCCACTTATTCATCTGTCCATGCACCAACTTCCCTGTCTACGGCTTAAATTTCTTTCTACTCTGTGTTCTTTTCCTTCTGCTCGCCTTTTCTGCAACTTAATATGAGTTCATATTCACTGACTCTGAGCTATTTGCCATTCCTCACTGCTTTCATCGTCCGACAAAATTTCTGTGGTAGATAGATAGATAGATAGATAGATAGATAGACTTTGAATGTTGTTACTAGGTCAGTAATTTCGCGGGAGGAAGTTAGTGGATTGTAACCACTCTAGTGTCCAACTGGTACTTATTCTCTCAAACCGCGAAAGGACGAATGGCCAAGTCGATCTTGGCGGAATTTGAACTTAAGACGTAAAGAGAGAAGAATTGCCACTATGCGTCTCGCGCGCTGCGGTAACTGTTCTGTCAGCTCGCCATACATACAAACGTACATGCATATATATTCGCTTAGAAATACATATATGCATATAGATGTATACACACGCACACACACACATACATACACACGCAAATGCACACTCATACACACATGCACACGCACACATTATATCAAATTTGCTACTCTGTTCTGAGTCTCCTGTGCGAATTATTCTCGAGTGTCAAATTTGATATAGTATATATATATATATATATATATATATATATATATATATATATATATATATATATATATATATGTCTATCCACTCTATCCACCGTATTTAGTTCTATTCCAGATATTGTTTGCACTATGAAAAAATATATCTTTGATATATTTTACTAATGTTACATCACTATATACATACATATACATTCATACATACATACATTATATATATATATATATATATATATATATATATATATATCACTACTGAGGAATCTTTGATCGTAGATTTGCACAATTATGGAAAGAAACAAGAAAAAGAATAATATATTTTGTAAGTAGAAATATATTTATGTATGGATGTGTATCGGAACACACAGAAAAGGGGCATTACATATGTTCAATCATATATGCCGTATGAGAGTCACGCACACTCAGGATAAGAGAGAGGAATCATCGAATTTTAAGCAATAGAATCTGACATTTCTATACACATTAAAGCAAATATGATCATATAGCCAGAAATTGGAGAGTCGTGTTTATAAATAATATTACAGATACACTGAATGTAATCTTCTCAGTTATTTTATGTGAAATCACACGAAGGTTGTGAAGCAAACCTTATTATGCACATGAGAAATTTCAGGGCTATAAGAGAGATGATTCCGCTATGAATTCAGATCTTCTTTATTTATTCGATTTTAGATTCCGTGGCGAAATAATTATATTGAGGCCCTTCTTTCTTATTCAAAATAGTTTCTTTGTAGATAAAAGATTACTGTTACTGTTTATTATCAAAGTCGTTATAGATATATTCAAAACATGTAGTAGTCCGATTGATTTAAAAATCAACCGAACAAGCAGAAAAGTGTTGTAATTTGATGCAACATTACTCTAAGCGCTTTATTAAATAATTCCTTTTGTACTTGATGTGAAATGAAATATAATCTTCCTAAATAACCGTTTTTAAGCGCGTGCAAAGTTTGAAAGGAAAGAATATTTGCTGTTCAGGAAATTTCAGAGTGGACAAAAATAACCCTTAGCCTATCGATATTTTGCACAAAAGAATTTATCATATATCTGAATTCAAACAACATTTAAGGTCTCTGCAATTTTAAAAGTTGGTAAAGGTTACAGATACAGTCGAAAATATATTCTAAGGAGAAATTCAAAGTTTATTATTTGGTTGTAGATACTGAGTGACATATAATATGGTTTTAGAATTAATTATAATAGGAGCCAAATCAATATATTTACTTGAAGTGTTTCCGTGATTATAGAAAGGTAAGTACTGTCTCATGTCCCAGGACTCGTAGCGCCGGTTACGCGGTTTCCATGACGTATACGTGACCGAGATCATAACATTTCCCCTGAACGAGACGCGAGTTCGCTACAGGGTTACTCATTTACAGTTGAGTGAACTGCAGCAACGTGAAGTAAAGTGCTTTGCTCAGGAACACAACGCACCGCCTGGTCCAGGACTCGAAACAATGAAATTGCGATTCTGAGTGCAATACCCCAACCTCTAGGCCACACGCCTTTATAATGAAGCCAGTATTTTATTAGTACTTACGCTGTCAGGACAATTTTTTCCTTGCCTAGTCAGAAAAATGTGCAGCGTTCATGAAGATAACTTCCTCTTCCTGCAAGATTGATGGCGGGGGGAGGAATTTATCCTCCTCAGATTAGGACTAGCTTGAATGATTGCAACATCGACCCCAGTGTTCAGCTGGTACTTATTTTATCGACTCAGAAAGGATAGAAGGCAAAGTCGACCTCAACCAAATTTGAACTCAAAACGTAAAGACGGACGAAATGCCGCTTAGCATTTTGCCCGGCATGCCAATGATTCTGCCAACACACCACCTTTCGTTCTTTATTATTATTCTCTTGGCTTTATTGAGTCCCCTGTCAAAAGATATAACTACGAAGAAAGTTTTTGCTAAATGGAATTACACCTAAAGCAAAGACTAAGAAACTGTACATGTTTGTAGAAATTGTATATAAGGCTATGTGGTTAAGTTCGCTTCGCACCTTCGTGGTTTCAGATTCAGTTTCACTAAGTGGAACCTTGGACAAATGCCTTCTGCTAAAGACCTAATGACTCATGAATGAACTTAAGAGACAGAAACCTTGTAAGAATCTGTCGTAGATAGATATCTTTTTATTATAGCCACACAGGGCTAAATACAGAAAATGGACAAATTACAATGTAGAGCTTTTCTGGGGGGGGGATAATTTCGATCAAAAGGGACCGCGGAAAAAAAGGGGGGATTTCGATCAAAAGGGATCGCGGGAGGAAAAAAAGCAGAGGGGGGGGCAATCAATAGGGATCGTGTATCACAGTCAATGTAAAAAAAATGGGGAACAGATTAGGTTTATCCGTGGAGAGAAAAGCCTACAGAAAAGACCACGGTCACCTCAGGCTTCTTTTTTTAAAGGTACATGAAAGTAAGTACCTTCTCTATTTTTGTCTCTTTTTGTTACAAGTCTATGCTTAAAATGGTGTCGTCTTTCATTCTTACCATTCTTGCCACATTTACCCATTTTTTATTGAAACTTTCATTCGACAACACTTTCCTCTCTATCCTCATCCTCCTTTTCAAGTGGTACTTGAAAAAGTTGACGAGGGACTGACCAGAGAGGAAAGTGTTTGTTTGTAGACCTTTCAAACGCGTCCACCACATGCATTCTTTTGCCATAGCTATCAGTGTTACAAAAACCGTTTTTCCTTCCCGTTTAAAGGAAGGTGGCGGAACAATATTCACGATAGACTCGGCTGATAAGTGGGCTCGTCCCACACGCGACAACAGCCGTTCGACGAAGGTCCACAGCTCTGAAATATCTGGACACTGCACGAGTGCGTGCAGAACGGTTTCGTCGCTCTGACCGCATCTCGGGCTGGTCGGTCCGGTGGTTTTCAAACCGCGTCTGTAGATCTTCTCTCGAACTGGTAGTGCGTCCCGATAGCATTGCCAAGCCAGGAATCTCTGGAAATTATCCATAGGCCCCGGCCCGAACGTCGTCTTGAAATGGTGGGTTAGGAATTTCTCATCGACACCCAGGTTTTCCCCGAGAGTGTCGTCAGACCTCCCCTCCACTAATCCTCTATAGAACGCATTGGTCGTTTGGAAGTTGCACAAGTTTGATCCCGGACGGTAGAGCTGTTGTAGAGCTTGGCGACACTCGCGCTGCCAATCGCCTAGTTTCGGTCTCTTCCTGATCCATGTTTGCAGTTCGGTGAGTGAGACGAGCTGCGGGAAGGCGTGCCTCACAAACGGCGCCCACACCTGTTCACCGTCGTCAATGAAGTTCCAGAGATGCTGCAGTCTCAGTGCATGTCTGCGCATCATTAACCACGGCATCCCCAGTCCTCCATGTAACGGTTGTTGACAGCAAATGGATAGCCTCACCATCGGAACGCCACCCTTCCACAGAAAGCGGAAAAGTATGCGTTCTAGTTTCGTGATGGTGGCATCGGGACAAGGCACGACGGTCAGGCGGTAATCGATGACTGATGCGATATACACATTAGCCACCTCCGCCCGGCCTTTTAGAGATAACTTTCTCTCGGCCCATGTTTGGCTGAGTTTGATCACTCTACTGGTGATCTCGTCCCAGTTCTTATCCATTTGGAGGTCCGGACTGAACCAGACCCCGAGCAAGATAGATAGATAGATAGATAGATAGATAGATAGATAGATAGATAGATAGATAGATAGATAGATAGATTCTTTGATTCTTTTATATTTTTACTTGTTTCACACATTTGACTTCGGCCAGGTTGGAGCACCGCCTTAAACGGTTTAAGTCGAAGAAATCGACCGTTAAGTTACGGGGACGTAAACACACTAACATAGATTGTGAAGTGATGATGGGGAGACAAACACAGGCACAAAGACACACACACACGACGAGCTTCCTTCAGTTTCCGTCTGCCGAATCCATTCACGAGGGTTTGGTCAGCCCGTGGTTATAGAAGACACTTGCCCAACGTTCCACGCAGTGGAACTGAACCCAGAACCACGTGGTTGGAAAGCTGACTTCTTACCACACAGTGACGTCTACGGCCACGTCTGCGCCTATGTGCATATATGTGTGTGTGTGTACACACACACACACATACATCGTACATCCGCGCGCACACACCAACACACATATATATAGATATATTTATGTGCGTGTATGCTTTTCGTGTGTGTGTGTGTGTGTGTGTGTGTGTGTGTGTCTGTGTGTGTGTGTGTGTGTGTGTATGTGTGTGTGTGCACGCGCTTATCCCCTCACTGCTTGACAAACGGCGTTGGCTTATTTACATATTCGTAGCCGAGCGGTTCGGCGAAAGAGACGATATTATAAGTGCCAGACTACAAAAACTAGATTCTTAGATGGGTTTTTTCGACTAAACTCTTTAAGGCTTTGCCCAAACATGGCTGCAGTCCAATGACTGAATACGATAAAACGATAAAAGAATAGAATTTCAACACCAACATTATTTGAATGTAATTTCTTCAATAAGACAGACAAAAAAACGTTAATTCCAAGTAATGATGTATTTAAATACATAAAAATATCGCAAATCACATTATTCAAACAGCAACTAGATTTAATTTCCTTCACTGTAATTAGTAAATCTTAAATGAAATTATTCACTGATGTCATTCGCATTCTCGGAAAGTTTCTTCTTCTTTTCGATAGATTGCATTATATTTCTAACACACACATTGTCTATTTGAAACATAATAGACAGAAATGTAAATAATCTAAACAATGACATTTAAAAAGCGAAAGAAGCTGCTTAGTAATTTTAACACGAATCTTATGGCGCTCTTTTAGTGTTAAATCACATGCACAATAGTTCGGAAGAAAAACCACGTTCACTAATGACCATAGAAATTCAGAGAATTGTCTTAGTCTTCAAACAAACAATTATTTATCATACGCGTTGTAAAGACCATAAAGCATTTGTTACTTGATCGTCGTTCTTTGTTTTAAGTCAATTCCCTTAAGTTACATTGCAAATGTGTTTTGAAAATATCATGAACGCTGCGCGGAATGATTCCCTTTCCATACAAATTTGTGGCATGGGGCCTCGAATGAGAAATTAATGCTTTGTTTATCTCACACAAGAGGGTGTGATATATAGAATATACATTTGTGACATGGGGCCTGAGTAAGAAACTCATGCCTCATTTTCACTTACTAGATGGCGTGATATATACCGTTGTTTATTTTTTTATCAATGTGTGATATATGACAGGCTAAAGTTTGCGACACAGAAAGAGTGGGGAGGTTGCATCACGTCATTTCAAATTAAATTTATTTTTCTGCACAACTTCACCACAGTATGTCTTCTCATTTTGAACGGCGAACTCTAATCAACTGCAATGTAAGTCGATAACTCGTGTAAATTAGTTTCCAGGAATAAAAAAAAAATCATTGGAAACTTATAGTAGGCGTTTTGTGCAGACATATCTGCATGGTGTGGTTAAGAAGTACGTTTTGCAGCCACGTCATTCCGGGTTTGATTTCAGTGCACGGCATTTTGGACAAGTGACTTTTATTATAGCTTGGGATGGACCGATACTTTGTACGCAATATTTGATAGATAACTTGTGCAGAAGCTAGCTTCGTGTGTGTGTGTGTGTGTGTGTGTGTGTGTGTGTGTGTGTGTGTGTGTGTGTGTGTGTGTGTGTGTGTGTGTGTGTGTGTGTGTGTGTGAATGTGTGTGTGTACTTGAATGTTCATATTTACACAGACCAACGTGTTTTATGTTGTGTTCTGTAACTTTGCGATTCGACAAACAGAAGTAAATAAAATAGTGCCAGACTGAAAGAAAAGAAAACAATTGCTAAATCAGAAAAGTAGGAGTAAAGCCATAATATTTTTCAGTGGCTCCGAAGCTGGTGGTGGCAGGAAGAAAGAAATTCTTCTTCAGATCAGATGTCTGCCAGAGTGAACTCCGCCGAAGCTACCATAATGCTATGAAGTTATCATGTTACCTTTAACACACATATCAGATTTTTTTTATATGGTTCTACAAACGTTGTTTCGATTGTTTGAAGTTTAGGAATTCCAAATATTAATACGCACGCACACAACACATCCTCGTTGACAGGCCGTTGATATTAAATAAAGTGTTAAACAATTACGGTATGCGAATTAGTAGATCCAGTTCTCTGTGGCAACTGGATTTGTCGAGCATATAAACAGACTGGCTTCTTGTTTCTCGGGGATTGGTTAAATTGATGTTGCCACCTCTGATGAGAATCCAATAAAGCTCGAAAATACATTAAAGCTGTTCTTTCCTTTCTCAATCTACGGAGAAATAATTAAATAAGCCCTGTTTATACCTATCTACTGCAATGATTATGTATTTGCATACATGCATGCATGTATGTGTTTGCACGTGCGCGCGTGTGTATAGTTGTATACTCAATATTTCTCTATTGAGTATTACTTGTTGCATTAGTTTACTTTATATATTTCATGTTATTAGTTTCAACTAAATTACTTATTTGAATTGCGCGATAAAAGCAGTTCCATAGTAAAAACTCTATTAATACAACATACTTAATGTGTGTTGGTAAAACGCCAGATACTACGGCATTCGTCCGGGAAAATCTTTCTATGGACGTATTGTGTTAAAAATACTATATACTTCAGAGGTAGACGAAACGAAATTGCCCCAGAAGTAACCCAGAATTTATTCTGTTTATACGGCGCCTTTGCAAACTATTGAATAGTGTTTTATTTCGGAAGAGACACGAGTACGTGATGCTGATAAACCGCAACAGTTTTGAAATACGATGTCGCTCTCAATGTTGTTTCGAGGGTGATTTCAGTTTCCAAGCGCTGAAGTATATCGTGCTTTTTTTTTTAACACAATACATCTATAAAGGGATTTCTCCCGTTCGAAAACCGCAGGTTCTGGCCTTTCAACCACACACATCGTATTTTATATATAATTTTTCAATCATTTGTATATGATCTTTCATCATCTGTTTATTAAACAACATCCGTATTTCTTTCATTTACATGAACCTCCTCATATCTCATTTTGCTCAACTAATTTTTATTGTATTTCATTTTGTTTTATTTTATTTCAATTTATTTTATCCCAGCCTCCTTCTTTACCTTCTTTAACTCTCCTATTAACGGCGTTATATTGTTATCTTAATATGTTTACACTTGTGTTCTCATTCTACCATCCAACGATCTCCATGTGCCTATCATGAGCAAGAAAATTGCAGCAAAGCTGTGTGAAGGTGGTGTCAGACGTAGCATGGAGACCATCAGATAACTTATTTTCTTCTACTCTTTTGTTCGAGAGGAGTTGCGAAAATAATACTCCACTTTCTCGTGCCTATCATGTAAACTATTAGTTTGTTTTATAAACAAATACGCATTTTTGTTTCTTTAATTAAGTAATTGACTATTCATCTTATATTTTAGGTATAGGTGCAGTCTTGTAGTTAAAATGCTTGTTCCACAATGACTTGACTCCGGGCTCGTTAGATGGAAGCTGTGTATAAATCCACCGAGCATGTGTGTGTTTGTGTGTTTTACTGTGTGTTTCTGCATATGTAGGTAGATGTATATCTTTTGCCACTGTAACTCGTAGCATAACGTTAATATTAGCGACAAAAGTGAAAAAGTGTTTTAGAATAGATATTCTGCATCAAGTTGTAGACAATCCCTCGTCGCTTGTGCAGTCAGAAAAGCTGTGTGCATTGTTGATTGTGCAAATGTTACCAACGTTATTGCTTAGAACCAGCAAATAAGTAAAACTACATAAATATGTAGTAGTAGTAGTAGTAGTAGTAGTAGTAGTAGTAGTAGTAGTAGTAGTAGTAGTAGTAGTAAATAAAAAGAAAGCACGGCGATGTTCAAGTACATTAGTGTGTCTACGTGATATGCCTACGTGAGAGTATAGACGGATTGCAGAAGTCTGATTTAGAACTAAATTATTTACAGTATATAGTTACATTCCTTTACATTTTGAATCAAACCAGAGTATGAACTGATCGATTTGGCTTTCCACCTTTATTAAGCTGATAAAACAAGTACAAGTAATATTCTGTCACAGGTTTGATTGAATCTCTCCTAATCAAACATAGCTTCAGGCATAGTCAGATGTAGTTGTATAGATATGCCGAAATCGTAAATCGGTAAATGAAGATATTAGCTTGTGAGATTTTTATTTGACTACCATTTCAAAGATAGTTGTCTATTCCTTATGGTAAAAGGTTTTAAATGTAAAACTAATGCGTTTGAGTTGAAACAAATACAGTTTCATCACAGCGTAAGTAAAAGCCGTGTTAGCGTTAATGCAATATAGATTTTAGTAAACCATGGTCTGGTTATGTACCAAGATTAGATATCATATTCCTAATGGATTTACAATAGAATTACCTGACCAAATATAAACGACTGACATTCACTACTTATACCTTTGTCAATTTAAAAGAAAAATGTTTGGAAATTTCCATCATTGATGTAGACAAATTAATGTATATATATTGTATATAAAAGCTCTTCCTAACTGTAAAATTAAGTTCACAGTGATTGGAGCAATATCAGATCCAGAGATTCACTAAAAAAGAAAAAGCTTTCTAAAATTGTAAATTTGCTGTACTTGATAAGATTTTCTTTTCAATCTATAGTATTATAATCGTGTGAGAGTACTAATGGAGCTGGTTTGAAATAATCAAAATACTTGCAATTCTATACTATATATCCTGAATTAATTGAATTTTTCGGTACAATAAATTTCCGCTAATCTATAGTGTATTATTTAATTTTCAATGATTTTTACTCATCAGAAAGAATTTAATTTTCAATGATTTTAACTCATCAGAAAGACAAAATTCATGGCATGAGAATACAGTTCTATGTCATTAAATTGAAAAGAAAACTTAACTCAATTTTTTTTTTATATAAATCATCTAAAAGTATGCTGCGGAATACTTAACGCTTTTGGGGTATCTTTTCTTTGTGTTGTTTCCAAGTTAACTAGAACCGAAATATTGCCACCCAAAAGACACCAAGAGTTGTACCTTAATAGTTCAGACAAAGACCATAGATGGTAACTCTTCAAGGAAATGTCCCAACTCTACAAAACTCATGGTTCCGCCTAGTCACACGATTCATGCAGAATCTTCCTTTACTTCAATCCTAGGCCAGATACATCTGTAAACCTACACATTTGCCGAACATCTTGAATCCAACTCAACACTGCACATATTCGAAAAAAACTTATCTAAAACTATCTCTTTCCATCCCACCAGACTATTGTGCACACATACTCGCCAAATGTAACGGAACCTCTGCTCAATTTAAGCCAATAGAGTCACCAAGTCACAAGTCGAACATTATTTCTTTCCATTAACTTCAAACAACAGGCCTCGTACTTAGTCTCTACTCTCACCAAACTCTTTTCCCCACTTTCTCCTCTTTTGCACTCTCTTCCTCTACTCTCTCTCTCTCTCTCTCTCTCTCTCTCTCTCTCTCTCTCTCTCTCTCTCTCTCTCTCTCTCAAGATCTTTTTACACATTATAGTAAGCTCCATTCTTAAGAGGGAAATTGTTCTGACCCTACTGAGTATCATCCAATTGCATTTGCTTCTTACAACTCAAAGGTGAGGGAGACATTATTCTCCACCACCTTGAAAATTTCTCTCTCCATAACGACCACAGTACGTTTCCCATAAAACCAGCACTACAGGAGATTTGGGTTTTTTTATATCACTTCCCAGTGGCCTCTCACTCACGAAAATTTAGTGAACACTTTGGTATTGCTTTCGACATAAAGTTTTCGATCGTTTCTAGCATGAAAATATCTTGTGCTTTCATCTGGATGGGACGCTTTTTGTCAGATTCCACCATTGAAGTCTATGCCGGTAAACCTCTTTGGACCCACATTCTAACACCCTGATGTGGCTAAGGATTCAGTTTTATCTACTATATTCTTGCATTTATGCATCAACTACCTATGTGCTCTAACAGCACCCTTTCCTGCAAAGAGATGATGACAGTTCCTGGTTTTAAAGGTATCGCGAAGGGCTTGGCTGGAGGCTCAACCTTCCAAGTTCTTTCACAGGCTTAGAAAGACTGCGGGACCGCTGCAATAAGCGTTTGAATCTGAGAGGAGAATATGTTGAATAAAATCATGATTAATTGATTCTCATCCATTTTCTTTTACCCAAAATCAGGAACCTATTAACATCCCCTCGATATGATGACACCTTTCATTATCCCTAAACTTTCAGCGCCCAAACGATAGCCACATGCAACTTAAATACCTCATCCGATATCTGCAACGATTCGATGAGCAGTAACTTCAGAAACGTCCGCCAATGGGATGATAATAATCTTATCCCCTTCAACTACAAAAAGACAGAGACAGCACATAACAAGAAAGTATGACATTCTCACTAAACATGAATACACGCATCTATAAGCTTCAAGATTGTTGAAAAAACTTAGGCTTCAAAGCCATTACAGATTTCTCCTGACAAACATATGTTCTCATCTTAAAACTTCTACCGTCAGGAAATATTTAATCTCCCACTACACACTAACTCTCTACAAGGAAGCTTGCAAGGACTATGTGCATAGCCATTTCGCCCATATTTTACTAATATACATATCGTGTTTCTATTCCATCCTTCTATGAATTGAAAAACAAATATTTACAAATCTTTTACTTAAAGTAGTTGTAAAGGATAGTTTTTGTTAAAACATTACTTGTTCGTTGGAGAGATTATTAATTTGGAATCAATGTAATTAATAAATTATTGACGTTGTTTGTTTCCTTTTTTCCTTTAGTACCTTGTACGTTGTATGTAATTGGTCGGTAAGAAGCTGCACTCGTCACATTTACAGACCCTTAAAGACTAGTGAGATTGACGCGATTGGCGTTTTACGTGAATAGTTATACATCGTTTAGAGAAGAAATAAAGGGTAAAGAGAAAATTCCAGTGGATTGACATTCTAGAGTGGATGACCTGGATGAATTGCTTAGTGCAAGGCTTGAGATGGACGTAAGAGGCGAATAATTCTGGAGAGTAAGAGTAAAAGTAACACACGACCACCCAGGAAGTGTGAGGCTACAAAACGCTTGTGAATCAGAAGGTGAAGTGTGTTGGCGAGCGAATTTCATGACAATAAATATATGAATAAATATAATTGCAAGCCGGCGGCAATCTTTCGAAATGATTAACAAACTCAGACACACTCACTATCTAGATGAGAAATTTTCACACATTCGGATTCCTTGAAATGCCAAGTGAGAGGATGATATAGTGAAATGTTATAGTTTACAAACAATATTCACAGCAGCTATAATGCTCTAAGTTGAGTATAGTTAATTGGACGTGTAATGTCAACTCGAAAGACAGATTAAGGCATTGTATGATCTCTGGAGTACTTGTGATGAATAGCTGTGGGAGATGATTAAAACATATCAGAAATAAGTCAATTAAAATATATGGAGAAGTGTGATGAACAGGTATGAAGGAAGGTTCACTTATGGAGAGAAATTTTAAAAGTGCAAACACAACCAGTCAGATCTTGTATGAAAATGGAAATATACAACAAATACTGCAGCTTGCTTTATAACAACAATGTTCTAGAAAAATGTTTTTCGGTTCTTATATTACAGGATCTTTAAGAAAAGAGTCACGTATTTTCGACGTTGTTTGTGTCAACAGCTTTGTTCATTGTTATCTATCTTGTAGTATATCTAAATTTATTATAAATTGTAATTAAATAACATTGCTTTTTAGTTAACTCCGAATGTCTTCATTTTCAGAGATAACAAATTATATTTCATATGAGAAGGAACATATAAAAAATAAATGTGTTTCATAAATCACACCTACTAAATTACATCTCAATATTTCATATAAAGTTTAAATTACATCAACATCTTAATCAGTATATTAAATTCATAATTATATTTATATTAAATTTGCAAATAATGAAGAAGTAGATACTCCAAATCGTATTAGATCATTTTGTTTGTTCAAAAATCTACCTTTGTTTTTAATTCTTCCTATGTCCTATATCTCATCGTAGAATGCATCCTGCAGCAGTACATTGCATGCGAGAACCTTTCAATTAGGAGCCTCTACGCAATCGCTAAACAGTAGCAAAATTTCCCTCAAATCGCAGCAGATCGTTTCAAAAAGATCGAGCAAGATTGCAGTCTTAAATACTTTATGTCTGAATAAAAGATGGAATGAGATAATAACGACTAAAACGACTTTGATTACGAATTTACTCAATGGAAATTTATCTGGGGCTACACAGGTACAACAAAAATCTGTTTATTTGAATTCCAGCGATGACTGCTTACTACTTTTAGCTATTGCTAGTACTTACTATATAAGACTTTGAACGTAAAAAGCATAGGTCTTGTAGTTGTTGCTTTTGGTGTTTTGCCTCAAGTATGGAATCATCAAGGAAATCTATGACCAAAAAGGCGTCCAACTTTGAAAATCATACCCTTTATTTTTTTTTTATTTGAATAGTGCATTTGCAGACATTTTCCGATGTCTCCTTCTCTTTCGAAGACAGTTCGGTGAGGTTTGTGGGAGAGTTGACTACTACTTCTAGCAAAACGAACGTCAACGTAGATGTGGAAGCCGATAGTCCCACATGAGGTCATTATTTCTAATTTCTATATATTCCCTATAGATCGGTTTGATAATTATCAGTAAACCAATTCATACATTGTTGAAATATTTTTACGCCCAGTTGTATATTCAAGTATAAAGAAATAAACCAATGATAGGAACATTGATTACAAAGCTACGAGCTGTTGAGGTGAAAAAGAAAAAATATAATCCGCTACCGACACATTATTCCACAAGAAATAATTTATGTCACTCTCGACGTGTTTCTCAATAAATTTTGCGCTAATAGAAAAGAATATTACTGCCATAGTTCAAATATGTGCTTTTCTTTTTGTCTTTTTTTTTTTTGTAATTTTAATTTTTAAGAATGCACACATAAAACAATAAATCTTTACATAATCGCATTAAAATCTCAAAGAATTATATACAAAAGACAATACAAACAGAGATATAGAAATATTACTATATTTAAAGAATATGACTGTAACGGGCAGCAAACGCAGTAGTAGCAGCAGTAGCAGCAGTAGCAGCAGCTTTATGACGTGTGTGAACACCATAGATATATATACGGACAATATCAAAATGACTACCATCACCACTAATCATCAAAATTATTAGCACCTTCATGACTACCCCTCAAACAATATGGCTATATTGATCACGCCGACACCCATTTAACATATTAACAGCACAACTTTCCATTAACACCAGTGGCGTTATTTTCCCGACGACTGCCAACACGAATCATGTCATATCAAGGAAGAACTACAAACAACAACCAAACATCCCTTTAACCACACTCAACCGTCTTAAAAGAAATTAAAGGAAAGACACATTAGATAATGTAGTCCAGAATGCAATGTCTGAAAATAAGCGGGGAAGTTATGGCTGGAATGCCTTTGATTATTTTAATAGACATCAGCATCAGCATCAAACACGATAATAGGCAATACCTGTTACCACTATTATAACTTCACTATAGGTTCATTAAATAACATTACCACTACCATTGCTACAACGCCGGCAGCAAGTATTATACCATTATAAGCCTCACGACCGCAACTATCTCGCCATAGTTCGAAGTCACATCATTAAAATATTTTGAATTAAAATGTTTTATGGTTCTTCAAACTATTTTATTATCGTATCAATTTATTGCAGACTTAGTTTATGTAAAGCCGTGAAAAGCCGTTTTCCTGTTAATTAATACAAACATAACGTTTTGACTGTTTTTCTGTTGCTGATGGTGTTGCTGCTTATCTTGAAAAAAAAACTTCATTGTGTGTTTGTTTGTTTTACAAGCTCTATTTTATAATCTTTTTGACCAGATTCAGACGATAATGCCTGATACAGGGAATCATATTTTAATATCCGCAACGTAGTATTAAATAACATGTCGAAATTACTCTTTATTATATTTGAGTTTTATGATATCTTTCACTTGTTTATGATAAAATACTATCGAATGTTTATCAGATGTGTCGGTTATAATAAATACCGGCGAATGTTTTATTACTGAGGAAAATTTTAGCATTTTATGTCAGCATTGTTTAGTTCGTAAGTCATCAGACATGCTTACACAAAAGAACATTACACTAAAGCGAAAGCAAGTCAATTTATTCCACATTTTTATTATTGAAAGAAAAATCCCTCATGATTTCTTTACTCGTAGTCTTATGACTTCATGTTCAGTTAAGAAGCCACATTTTTTTTTTCAATCCTATTTCCTACACATGATCTAAACACTCGCGATTTCGTAATCTCTCTTATAACCTCCATCATCTCCCGTTCCTTTAACAATAAAGCAAATCATCATCATCATATTATTATTATTATTATTATTATTAAGCTAGCAGAATCGTTAGCACGCCGGGCAAAATGCTTAGCGGTATTTCGTCCATTTTACATTCTGAGTTCAAATTCGGCCGAGGCCGACTTTACCTTTCGTCTTTTCGGGGACGATGAAATAACTACCAGTTGAACATTGTTGTCGATGTAATCGACTCATCCCCTCCCTCTAAAAATGGCTGACCTTGTGACAAAATTTGAAGCCATTATTATTATTATTATTATTATTATTATTGCCTTTGCACAGCTTCCAACGCTGAAGATGCACTACAGTGTCAGCTGTTCACTACCAGTGAACTACGGTAACACCTCTTATTTTTTGAGCACCTTCCGGAGGATTCGAGCGGTTCCAAGCAGTGCTGTTTTCTGCAAGTGTTCCACCCTTATTGCAACCCCTATTTGTTCCACGTACTTCTCGAGATTTCTGCTCACTGTTCCCAGGGCTCCGACAATTATTGGTACGACTGCTACTACCTTTTTCATCGACCACAACTGCTTAACTTCCCAAGCTAACCTGTCATATCTCTCAACTTTTCTTTCTTCCTTATCGCGTACCTTGATGCCAGCTGGGCATGCTATATCTATTCTCTATCTCATGGTGGCACTGAATCATAAAATCCCATAGGATCTTTGCATTTCTATTTTCGACGATACCTTCAGGTTTGTGGTCGTACCAATTTTTTGCTCTGTTAAGTCCATACTTGTTGCAAAGTGTCCAAGCCTGGCTATATTATCGTGGAGTCCAATGGACAAGCCTAGCTATATTGCCG
Organism: Octopus bimaculoides; assembly: GCF_046866305.1. Classification (NCBI taxonomy): domain Eukaryota; kingdom Metazoa; phylum Mollusca; class Cephalopoda; order Octopoda; family Octopodidae; genus Octopus; species Octopus bimaculoides. Next base: position 154,576,165 of record NC_142930.1, on the reverse strand, counting down.
TGGACAATATATTATCAATATTATTATTATTATTATTATTATTATTATCATCATCATCATTCAGTAGTTTTATTTTCATATTGTGCTTACACTTCACTACTGAGCGCAGCTCTGTGTGCCTTGGGTATATACTGTGGTTTGCTGTGATGCTCTTATGGTTACTGTATTGAAAGTGTCTTGCGTAGGATGTGTGCAGTACCCAGTAGTGCAATTTTCTGTATGTTATATATACTTGTACGTCCTGGTGTTTTATTATCATTATTATTATTATTATTTAGTAGTAGTAGTAGTAGTAGTAGTAGTAGTAGTAGTAGTAGTAATAGTAGTAGTAGTAGTAGTAGTAGTAGTAGTAGTAGTAGTAGTAGTATTGTTTTTGCTTTACTTCTCTGAGCGCTCGGTCTTGTTTCTTCTGGTAGATTATGTGAGAGCGAACAGCAGCCTGTTGTCAGAGATCTTACGAGGTCTCTTTCCACATTATAAGCTTTGATAATTGGTTATTAATTATCGTGGGAGACATTCAACATCCAAGTACCAATCCCGAAATCCTAGTTGTCCCCAGCAAAAGAGTTCTTTGAACTTGTTCTTCTCTCACGTTAATTCCGATATTCTCTGACATATTTCTTGAACTTGGTTGTTAGTGTTCCAAGTGCCCCTACAAATACTGGAATGACACTCTCTTCATAGTCCACATTCTTGCAATTCCGTCTTTTGGTAGTCTATATTTTTGAATCTTTTCTGGTTCTTATGCGTGCATCCCCAGGTATTGCAATATCTATAATCTTGGTTTCTTTTTTCCTTTATCTACTGCAACACTATCTGGTTTCCGAGCATCGATTAGGGAGTCACATTGGATTGTAAAATCCAACAGTATCTTATAATCCTTGTTCTCGGTGCCTCATTCTGATTAATGTTCATACCATTTCTGTGCTCTGTTCAGGCCGTACTTTTCACATAGCCTCCTATATCATCATCATTATTATTATTATTATTATTATTACCATTATTGATATTAAAGCGGCGAGCTAGCAGAATCGCTAACACGCCGGGCGAAATGCTTAGCGGTATTTCCTCTGCCGCCACGTTCTGAGTTCAAATTCCTCCGAAGTTGACTTTGCCTTCAATCCTTCGGGGTCGATAAATTAAGTGTCAGTTTAACACTGGGTTCGATATAATCGACTAGTCCCCTCCCTCAAATATCAGGCTTTGTGCCTATAGCAGGAAGGATTATTATTATTGTTGTCGTTGTTGTTGTTATTGTTATTATTATTTGTGTCTGGAGCAAGAGGGCGCGTGTTTATGCTTCGTAAGTTTTCTCTAAAATTTGTTGGTATTCCAACTTTTGTTCAACTGTTAACTCAACGACTCTGCTCGCTGCAAGCAATGCTATGAACTCGGGCGTGAATTCGCGCAATAAAGGCAAATTTTGAGATTTAAAATTGCAAATTGAATAGTTTGGAACAAAAATATCAATATATCTTCCCAAATCGGTGGAAGCGACAGCTGTTGGAATAGCTGCAATGACATTCTTTCCCCGCCACTAGATGATGTGGTCGAGAAACAAAGCAAAGACAACAGCAACAACAACAACAACAACAACAACCAGAAGTAGCAGTGACGAGAAAGACGACACAAGCACGACCTCCACCACCGTACCTAACACTAACACCAACACCACCACTACCACACAAACAATAACGTGATAACAGCGGAAGTCGTTTTCTCTAAACAGAATGGAAATGGTTTGGCACAAGCCTGTACAAACAAGAAGAAAATCGAATTGACAGAAAATATATTGAGCAACGCTAAGATGCACTTATCAAAGAATAATAGAACAGTGTACATTGACAAATCGGAGGAAGTGCAAGAAGACGCTAAGAAAAAGACATTATATATAACTGTATATCATTAAAGACTTAAAAACTGAAGCGAGCAACGCAGGCTCAAATCGAAAACTGACTGAGACTGGTCTAGGGTTTGAAATCTTGTCGCCCGTGGGAGACGCTTTGGCGCAGTTGAGGTATGATTCTCAACTAATGAATTAACAAAAAACATTTTCACAACCACCCTCAAAGGTGAGGATTTATGGCTAATTTCGACATACCTCTGTCAGAGAGTTGTCAAAATAAAGATAACGGAGGTGACACTTGAAGCGGACATCTCTTTGCTAGTAGAATCTGTATTATACGGTATAGTGGACAAAATAAAAATTCAGGAGAATTATACGGTATAGTGGACAAAATAAAAAATCAGGCACAGGCGTGGAATTCTGGTTACACGCTGATTTGAGCAGTACCGAAGCTATCCTTGATCTGATCACCCTACCTAATGGAACACGATTAGTTGTAGCAGTACAGGGCAGAAAGCCGAGATTCACATTTGTGGCGAAACAACTGATTTAAAGATTTTCTGCTCTGTGTAAAGAAGATAAAATAATCCGTTGCTGCAGACCTCACTAACACAACAACAACAACAACAGTAACAAATGCAACAACCGCAGCTCCAACACCAACACCAACAACATCAGTGCCAAGTGCAGCAGCATCCAAAACCAAAACAACAACAGCATCAAGAGAAAGAGCGGCAGGAGAGATCTATTCAACAACAGCAACAAAAACAACAACCGCAGCATCAGCAGCATCAGTGCCAAGAGCAGCAGCTTCTAAATTTAAAACAACAGCATCAAGAGAAAGAGCGGCAGGAGAGATCTATTCAACAACATTAGCAGCAAAAACCTATACCACACCTGAGAAAAACATTAACAACAACACCTACATCTTCGCAACCCGCACCAGTCGACCAGACCACCGGCTTAGAAACTGAGGTCATCTGTATAAAGTAGGTGATCCATTCTCACCTTGAATTTAGTAAACTCATAGGCAGGCCTGGATTTTCTCAGTATACTTGTGAAAGGGATTCGTGAAATGATGAAGAGTAATGGAGATGCGAGTCTGCCTCCAAAATGCTCGTGCGTATTTTCACGTTGCCTAGCGATTCATTTGCACGTGTCAGTTTTTTTGACTTGGTTTTGGTTTTTTTGTAAATTTTATTTTCTGTTTTCTTCGTAAATGCATCCTTTTTATTTATTTCTTTTTTCTTTTACGTTCACGTTGACGTTTTCTTCGTAAACGCATCCTTCTATGATTGCATGTGTCCGTCCAAGGTCTCGCTTCAGCTGTTCAATCTGGTTCTGAAGCCTTCGTTCCCACCGAAGAGCTTTGTCCTTTCTTTTTCTTTCACTTTTAACCCTAAGAGTTTGCACATCTCCTCACAGAGCGAGCTCTGTTGTGACGTTGACGGTTTAGTGGTCCCACATTTGTGATTCAATTTCACACGACTTCACTTATGGTGGTGGAGATGGGGCTAGTGTCAAGAAACTGAGTAAATAAGGTACGTGAACACATGGAATGAAAGGATGGAACAAAAAGGAAAAAAGAGAATCATAACAATAAAAAATAGAAGGGGGTAGGGAGAAATGAGAGAGAGAAATATGGTATAAGAGCATGCATGCTTTCACTATGCGACAGTATGCAATGAATTGTGGAGGAGGAGTTGAGGTATGTGGGCGCATAGGCCGCGAGTAAAGTTGATGAAAAGTGTTGCTGAACGACAGTAAAATTGGTAGCCAGATTACCAAACATTTCTGAGATTACTTGATTATAGTATGCAACCGAAAAATTTAAATATATATATATATATATATATATATATATATATATATATATATATATATATAGATGTGGATGTGTGGAGCAATCTTTTTCTAGGGCTTTTATCAGGTGCTTATGGTTAATTTCCTGAAATCTTTTACCCTAATAGTGCTACTGTGAGGCATTGCGGATTCGAGATAAACTATAATGTCAACAGTACCGTCAGTCAGATCTATTCTAGGAGGGAAAGAACAACGGAACAGTTTTCTATGCACTTGGTCAATGTCCATAGATTGCTGACTTGTTGAATTAAATTGAATGTCAGTTATGGCATGGAGAAAAGATAGCTTCCCTGACTTCCTTTCGCAACAAAGTGTAGATAGATTCTCTATGACTGGTAGCTATGGTGAATTAGCTAGTGTGTGAATTGGCGGCTTCTTGCTAATTTAGATCTTTCGAACTTTGAACATTAATTAGTTACATCCGTTTCAAAATAGAAAGGGGAAAACAATTACGATGCCCTGATAGAAGAAAGGATTCAAACTGAAAACGAAGTGATGTGCCGAATGACTAATACATTAACGACATACTTAATGTTTTTTTCAAAACTGATTGATAATAATGAGACTCTTTTGAATCGCAGAACCATTTACAGCAAATATGTTTAGGCCGTCCATGAGAAGACAGTAGTAGATGAGCTTGGATCTTTCTAATTCCATTCATTAAATTGGATTTCTTTTATTGGTTAACTCATAAGCAATAATTATAGGACACAGGGAAAACCAGCAGCACTATCTCCTGAGAATTTCTAAGCAAGTATTTTGCTCTCATCGTGTCGCTCTCAATTTTGTGAAATTACAGTATTTTGATGAACAAGTCAATCGGAACCGAATCAAAGCCTTCTTTCATCCATCTGAGCATATTACATGCTAAGGGCGTCCTCTTGCATCATTTGTTAACATCGTGTTAATATGAAGCAGATCAATTGACTTTCAAGACTTATGTATTCACACGTACAAAAATTAAATTATTTGTAATTGTTAGATCATCCTAGTGTATAACGCAAAAATCCAAATGTTATGTGATAGTCAGAATGACTAATCGCTATTCAATAATGTGTCATCTTTCAGCTCGGCGTTCTAGCATTGTAGATGAGCCAATAAGGAGATATCTACATGGTAGCTTCACCTACTGGAAATAGCAGTCAAATCTTACCCCCTTTATTCATTTTGTTTTCTTTTTGTCATTGTCATTTCATAAACCAGTCAAGTAGAACCAAATCAATTGCCTATTTTAATCAATCTGAATACATTACATGTTATGGCGTTGTCTCGTATCATCCATTAACAGACTTAACATTCCAGATTTTTAATGTTATTATAGGTCTATCTATATAGGTTGTAGGCCGGACTGTATACGCATGCTTGTGAAGTTGACAATAGTCTGGTTATTAGCTGTGGCCATTGGCACCTAATATGAGATTTAATCTAGAACGCAAAGTATCGGAAGAGATGCCACAAAGCATTTCGTCCGACGCCCTACCAATTCTGCTAATTTACTGCCTGGCCTGGCACTTTATCTACTTCGGGAAAAAATAAATGGCAGAGTTGGCCTAAACAGGATTTGAGCTCAGTGCATAGACAGTTGAAACAAATAAGATAAACCATTCTATACAACATTCTAACAACTCAGCCAATTCGCCGACTCAAAAAGAGGATGAAGTCTGCATTGGAACGACCCAGCCTTAGATAAACAGAAAGACGGGGAGATCACGGCTGGAATGCTTTTGATCAAATATTTATTCGAATTTGAGTTGATTTAAGGCTAAACAACAGCAATAACATCAAAAACAGAAGCGATCTATTGATATCAGACTATATATGCCTAAAATAAAATGAATGATTATTAATTAGCTGCAAACGATTTTGTGACTCTCTAATGATTTATTACAATTCTAAACCATAAAAATCAAAGTTTTATCAGCTAAAATTGAGTTATGACATACATCCACCTCACCAAACTTGTCATGTTGTTCCGTTTATTCCCATTAGCGCAATGTGTAAAGAGAATAGAAAAAATACGTTTCTGATTATTTAGAAAAGAACAATATCAGATGATTTACAATTATTTGATTCGTTCAGTTGGTGTTACCAAACACTAGATTATGTTATTGGAATTTAAAAAAACTGCTTCCAATTTATTTGAAATCTTCATGTCTTTTCCTTTGTGTTTTTGTTTTATTATTATTATTATTGTTATTTTCTTCCTTCATTACGTTATCAGGTCAACGAACAACCCTTGTGACTTTAATGACAATCACCATGTTTGTCATGAAATTACCGTGAGAGAATACCTTATTTCGATGGCGTTATCTTTCTTTTTCATTTAATGTTTTTGGGTGTTTTTGTTTGTTTTTTTTTTGGTTTCGAAGACACTATTTGTCGGCTGAGATCAGTTATGTAATCAGTTGTGAGGGAATAAAAGATAGAAAGAAATGGATAAAATGGACGAGATGAGAAGGAGGGTGAATAAAGTGACGCCAGCACTTGACGGATATTTTGTTTATCAACTTCAGAAGCATTACAAGCAAACCTGTTTGATCTTGGTGGGATTTAACCTCAGCGGAGAACTGGAACAAATACTACAAGACATTACATATGTTGCTTTAGCTACTCCGCGCGTCAACCAGGACACGGACACACCTTGCTAATTCCCTAGCGTCCAATACAAAGCACACTCGGCCAATTCGCAGCCTTTGGTGTCCAGTACAAAATGAAAGACCACGAATTAAGAGGATATCTTTTATCTTTTACTTGTTTCAGCCTTGAAGAGTTTTTTAGTCGAACGAATCGACCCCGGTACTTTTTTTAAAAGACTGGTACTTATTTTATCGGTTTCTTTTGCCGAACTCCTAAGTTTCGGGGACGCAAACACGCCACCACTGGTTGTAAAGTGGTGGTGCAAGACAAACACACATATACACAAACACAAATATATATATATATATATATATATATATATATATATATATATATATATATATATATATATATATATATATATACATATATATATACATATATACATATATATATACATATATACATATTATATACATATTATTGGCTAAACTGGCAATATGACCATCCCCAAGTACAACAACATATATACATATATATATATATATATATATATTTACGACGGGCTTCTTTCAGTTTCCATCTGCCAAATCCATTCTCAAGGCTTTGGTCAGTCCGAGGATATAGCAGAAGACACCCAAGCTGCCACGTTGCCACACAGTCGGACTGAACTCGGAACCATGTGGTTGAGAAGTAAACTTCTTACCACACACCCACACCTACGCCTCTGAGCATTCTTTCAGTTGAATGCTGGGAACAGACAGGAGAGTCGGACGAAACTCCTCCTGGTATTTACTATGTCTTCAAACTGACTTTTATCTTTTCCGTCTCGATAAAACACTGACGTAGTAATGGTGATGGATTAAATGAAATAAATTCCTCCCAATTTCTTCTTTGGCATAAAAATGTTATTGCTGTTGTTATGGTTTTTATTGTTGCTTCTGCGCTTCTGTTGTTTTCCAACTGAGCCTATGGTAGACATCAATATGGTGCCCAATGCGTTGCTGTTGTTGTTGTTCTTGTTAGCTGTGATGATGGTGTTTAGTCATGGATCAGTTTTGACTGAGAATACCTTAGAGGAAGGCTTTCTTTTTCTTTTCTTTATTGCCCACAAGGAGCTAAACATAGAGGGGACAAACAAGGACAGACAAAGGAATTAAGTCGGTTACATCAACCCCAGGGCGTAACTGGTACTTAATTTATTGACCCCGAAAGGATGAAAGGCAAAGTCGACCTCGGCGGAATTTGAACTGAGAACGTAAAGACAGACGAAATACCGCTAAGCATTTCGCCAGGCGTGCTAACGTTTCTGCCAGCTCGCCGCCTAGAGTTAACAGATATTTATTTATCTCGAAGTACATTATTCTATGTATCCTATTACAAACCAGGAACAACAACATTTTAAAGTGAACAATGAAGTGATCTCTAAGTTGTTTCTTGATCTGGTAGTAATAACAACCAAATTTCCCTCCTATCACCCTGGTTTATAACAGGATACATGGAATAATGTACTTTGGAATAAATAAATATCTGTTGAGTGAAGTGTTGGAGTGGTGAGCTTTGTTTAAGACAGCAACAGAGTCGTGTTGTTAGCATTATAGGCCGCCGGTCGATACAGTTGACTGGAATCTGTAGTGTTATACTTAGACCAGTATTGGGCCTCACACATGGACTTCTGAAGCCCCCGGGCAACTGCCCAGTATACCCATGCCTTAAAGACGGCACCGGTTAATCATAGATGGAATTCTTTGTTCATAAGTATAATTGCTCAGTGCCGACTTGGTACTAAATACGAACAATGGCGGCAGCAACAACAACAATAACAACGAAAACATCAACAGCGACAACAAACATAGCAACGTCTAAAACAAGGATAACGATTACAGTAACAGCAAAAACAAAGCCGACAACAGCGGTAGGAACAACAGTAACAACATTAGAAATAACAAACAAACGCAGAAACACAAACAACAACAAAAACAGCAACAACAACAACGACACGTCACAAACCACTTGTTTATAAATAATGTTGATTACACACAGGCATAGACAAAAATAGTTGTTGCAGACTTTTCTCTATATATTTCCAAGTATGAGTTTAATAATTAAATAAACGTTTATCAATAATTAAGTGATAGTTTGTCAATTTTGTTTTATCAACGTCATTTGCTGTAATAAAATTTTCATTTCACGAAATTCCACTTTGCATTTAATAAACAGCTATTTTTTATTATTATTAATATTATTATTATCTTTGTTTTAAAAAAAGAAAATCGATAACTATACCACTAAGTAATAATGTTTGTTCCATTTTTTCCTCTTGGGGTTTTAGATAAAAATATAAAATTAATTGAATAACATACGTTAAATATTAAGTAGAAATATATTTATATAGATTCGTATAGAAATTGTAACACTTGCATCTCTGCATATCTATAGACGAACTCTCAAATACACACATGAACACATATATGTATTTATGTGTATTATATACATGTGCGTGTGTGTGTGTGTGTGTGTGTGTGTGTGTGTGTGTGTTTAAGTGCATATATGTACTTATGTGATACATATATATATATATATACGTTTGTATGCAAACAAACACACATATATAGACATACATGCATATATATATATATATATATATATATATATATATATAGAGAGAGAGAGAGAGAGAGAGAGAGAGAGAGAGAGAGAGACTTACATACATTTATGCGTACGTGCATAATTCATACAAACATACATACATACAAGCACATACATACAAACACATACACACATACATATATACGTATTGGTTCACTTGATGCTTGTTATTGTATGCTAACATGGGGGTCTCACGTCAGACTGCACTTTATACCGACCTTTCCCCGTTTTTCAAACAGAGTTTTTAAATCAAAAGCGTTCGATCGATCGGCTGACAGACAGACAGACAGACACACAGATAGATAGATAGATAGATAGATAGATAGATAGATAGATAGATAGATAGATAGATAGATAGATAGATAGACAGATAGATAGATAGATAGAGGGTGTGATGGGTAAATTGTCATCATTTTATATTTTTAATTTCTCGCATGCACATTGTTTTTGATTTTGTCAACTACACAATATAGTAGGGTCAGTTGGGCACCGTCTGTGAGAAAATCAGCACCAAGACGCAATTAACTCTGCCAGAAAATTGAAAAAAACATGCTTTACTGCTTGGTATTCGGGCCGGAAACTCCAACACGAACATTTCAGAGGACATGCAGATGACTCGGAAGGAGTTAAATGGCGATTACGAAGATACCAGCAACTCAGAAAACTCATTCTTGTCGTTCTGATAAGAAAAGAACTCCTGAATTTGTTGGTGAGATACAGGCCATGATTAACAACGATCTCTCCAAGTCAATCAAGTCCATCGCCAGGGACATGGGAGGGTCTGAGATTCTTATCAGGCACGTAGTGCAGGAAGACATTCGGTATTTCTCATACAAGACGAGAAAGGGACAGTTGTTATCCCAAGCCAACAGGGACAAGAGGAAAGACCGCGCTACGAAGCTTTTGAATAAACTCAAGCATCCCTCCAACCGAACATCCTTTGGTTTTTCTCAGACGAGAAAAATTTCTGCCAGGATCAGGTGAACACACAGAACAACCGTTGGCTTGCCGTGTGCCGTGTCCCCAAAACATGTACCGGGAGTGATAAAAATCAAACATCCAGTCAACATCGTGGTGTCTTGAGCGATCACTAGTGATGACTATGTTATGCCTCCATTCATCTTCCCACACGGTCTCAGACTCAACACGGTGGCCTACATCAAGTGCATGAAGGAGGTAGTGCTGTCCTGTGTCAAGAGGGTGGCTGCTGGAAGACCCTATTTCTGGCAACAGGACTCTGCACCATGCCACACAAGCAGGAGAACCCAGCCATGGCTGTCAGACTATTTCTGCGACCACATCACCCCTAGCATCAGGCCGCCTAACTCCCCAGACTGCAACCCCCTTGATTATTATGAGTGGAGCGCAGTTGAGCGAGAGATCAACAAAACTCCTTGTAACACTGAAAATAAACTTTAGGCAAAGATTATAGCAGCATTCACCAACTTAAACAAAGAAACCATCCAGAAGAGTTGCAGGAGACTCCGAAGTCGTCTGAAGGCCGTGGTTAAAGCTAACGGCGATTTTATTGAATAGTGTTACTCTTTAGTATTTCAAGATATTTTTATGTAATTTTGATTAAATATATCTATGTATATAATTGCTGAAATGTTCATTGCATTGCTCGTGTGTATCTTTAACGTAATTTTTATGGTGGTTTATGGAGTTATGGCTCTGAACCCTGCTTTTCTTAAATTACTTTATATTGTGCCTGTAAAGGTCTGAACTTGCTAACCACCTTATTATTACTGCATATAACGGTAATAATACGAGTTTATTTAAATTTTTCTTTTATGCTTAAGAAACAGGAAGAAAGAGTGAGAGAAAGTTGGGGCGAAAGAGTACAACACCACCTCCTGCCGGAGCTTCGTGGAGCTTTAGGTGTTTTCGCTCAATAAACACGCACAACGCCCGGTTTGGGAATCGAAACCGCGATCCTCCGACCACGAGTCCGCTGCCCTAGCCACTGAGCCATTGCGCCTACACACACACACACACACACACACACACACACACACACACATATACATATATATATATATATATATATATATATGTATATATATATATATATATATATATATAAGGTTTTTAAACTTTTAAATTTTCATATTCAAAAGAGACAGAGACTTCAAATTCGATATATCGATTTATTCACCACTCTATGTTAACATTTCTGTGCCAAACTTATCCAGTGACTGGTCCATTGGATTTAGACGTTTGGCACTTCTTCAGGAGTGGTTACCTTTCGAACAAAACACGAAAAAACACATACATAACTATTATTAGGTCTTTAGGACATCGTTAGCTTTCGTCTTTGTTATTATAGGGGAGATAACTCCTTAATTTTCTATTTTTATTGCTCTCCTGTGGATTTCCACAGGAGAGCATACATATACATATATATATATATATATATATATATATATATATATATATATATATATATATTGAATATAATATAATGTGTTTCAACTTCCTGTCTTTGGCGTCCTAACCAGCTATTTACACACACACGTATGTATACATCATTAGCAGTATTTCGTCTGTCTTTACGTTCTCAGTTCAAATTCCGCCGAGGTCGACCTTGCCTTTCATCCTTTCGGGGTCGATAAATTAAGTACCAGTTACGCACTGGGGTCAATGTAATCGACTTAATTCCTTTGTGTGTCCTTGTTTGTCCCCTCTATGTTTAGCCCCTTGTGGGCAATAAAGAAATAAGTTGTGACGATTTTTGATTTTAAAAAAGTATTTCTAAAGGTACTTTCATGTCAGAAAAAAAAAATTTCATACGGAGACAAACGCCTTTTTTCTCTATTATTTAAATATACTGTATATTGTACATTGATTTTCCAATACGTATTTCGGACATTTTGGAACAAGTCGCTTTATTAAGACTTGATATTTAACATTTAAATCTCATGTGATTAATCTTGGCGCAAAATGACTCATTAACACTTTCACTTGAATGTTTTGTCAATGTCAACACAGTAACTAAGTAACCCGCTATTTACACACACACGTATGTTTACATCATTACAGTTGTGACAATTTCAGATAAAATAAAACATTAAACATAAAATTTTGACCTGTTTCTACGCATGTTGTTAAAATTTGAAGTCATTTTAACAAGAACCGGCCAAGTTATTAGACTGTGAAATGATATCAAATTTTTTGAAATACCCTGTGTATATAAATATATACACATAATATATATAAAGAAGCCTAGTACTAATTCTGTCCGTCTGTTTTGCCGAACAGCTAATTCACAGGGACGTAAACACACCAATATATATATATATATATATATATATATATATATATATATATATATACATACACATACATACATACATACGTACGACAAGCTTCTTTCAGTTTCTGTCTACCAAGACCACTCACTAGGCTTTGGTCGGCCCGAGACTATAGTAGAAGACACTTGCCCGAGGTGCCACGCAGTGGGACTGAACCTGGAACCAAGTGTCTGGTAAGCAAGCTACTTACCACACAGCTACTCCTGCGCCTGCCAAGCTCATATAATTATATATAATCATACATATATATATAATACAAATAATATGTGAGTATATGCATATATACGTACATGTGTGTACATACCTACATCTACATGTATATATAGATGCATATCTGGGTACAGAACGTTGCAAAAAAACGTGGACAAAATGATAAACGGAGCACAGAAAACACACAGGCCACATAGAGAACATTTCCTTCATCAGCTGCCACCTTATTCTTTTATTTGTTCCCGTCAATATATATATGAGTTTGTGTGTGTGTTTGTGTGTCTGTGTCTGTCCCCCACTATCGCTCTGGAGTTGATCCATGGTATAGCAGTGGTATAAAAAGTAAATACAAATGGCGTTTAAAATTTACGACAGCTGTTTCGGTAATTTTCAAACAGGTGGTATTTTTTTCTACAATTTGGACAAATCCAGCGTAAGTTGAAGCTGTCATGATGTTGGATTTGTCTACATTGATGCCAGAAATAGTTCCAGTAATGATAAAGACGACGATGACAATGATCATGAGGAGGAGGAGGATGATAATAATAAATATTAATAATAATAATAATAATAATAATAATAATAATAATAATAATAATAATAATAATAATAATAATAACAATAACAATAATAATAACAACAACAAATTGTCCATAGGCCCTGTATAAAGAGTAAACACAAATGGCGTTTAAAATTTACGACAGCTGTTTCGGTAGTTTTCAAACGGGGGCTATCGAAACAGCTGTTGTAAATTTTCAACCCCATTTGTATATATGTGTGTGTGTGTGCATTTATATATATATATATATATATATATATATATATATATAAATTGTAAATGCAAAAATAAAAACAAAAACACATAGATAGATAGATAGATAGATAGATAGATAGATAGATATTTGTCTGTATATATATATGTACATATACATACATACATACACACATACGTACATACATACATACATACATACATACGTACATACATACATACATATGCACGTGAATACAGTATAAAATGTACAGCAACGAGTTTATATATTGTTGGCATAATATTGTAATATTTGAAAAAAATTCTATTCTAATTGATTGTCTACTACATATCCAAAGGCAGCTTATGAAGTTAGTATGCGAATAACAGTACTATAAGAGTATTCTGTAAACACGTCAGATTTATAACGAAGAGCGGTCGAAGAGTAAAAAACGAAAACAAGCAAAATTGTTACAAACAAATTACTTTCTTTTACTTCAAGGGAAATAAATAAATAAAAATATGCTGCTTTCCATTTAATATGTATATTTATCTAAATGTAATTATATTTTGGCAAATGGCTATTCAAAAATATAGCCATATTAGAAATAGTAAACAGATTCTGGAACCGAGAAAGTTAGTGATGATCTGCTTTGGCAAAAGTCATTTGGTAAGATTCGTAAATTTACAAAAGGTCATAGGCCGTACGCAGATATGAAATTCAGACGATTCGAGTAATGTAATTCATATAAGGCGGTGCTCCAGCATGGCCGCTGTCTAATGACTGAAACAAGTAAAAATGAATAAAAAGAATATATATATATATATATATATATATATATATATATATATAGGTGAGAAAGTTGATATGTGAAAGCACGTGGTTGGATGTATAAAAGATAAGAGTGAAAAAGCTACAGAAAAAACTACAAAAGCCTTCTGTAGTTTTTTCACTCTTATTATCTTTTATATATATATGTGTGTGTGTGTGTGTGTGTGTGTGTGTGTGTGTGTGTGTGTGTGTGTGTGTGTGTGTGTGTGTGTGTGTGTGTGTGTGTGTGTGTGTGTGTGTGTGTGTGTGTGTGTGTGTGTGTGTGTGAAAGAAGGTCTGAAAATGCAATTGTAAAGATGTTTATTCACTTGACCGGTTTCACTTTTTTAGAAAAAGATTGTCAAAATTAAAATGTAAAGCTTTGTATGAGCTTTGTTGTGTTAAGTATTGGTTGTCACAAAAGTATTAAAAAACAGAGATACATTCTTTCATAATAATAAGAAAATGTTAAAAACAGTTTACAAGAAAATATTTAATAAAGTAATCAGAATGGGACTCCAAAAAGTAGAGTTCAATAAAAATCATGTTTGTTTGGTAGTATATATATATATATATACACAGAAGTATATATATATATATATATATATATATATATATATATATATATATATATATATATATATATATACAGATATATGAGAAACAGATATTTCTGCTTGCAGGAGAGAGCGAAACTTAACGAATCTATTTCCTCCATCAATCACTACATGCTGTCACTACATTGAGGTCTATCCAAGATTTACCTTGAAACCATTTTAGGATCTGATCTTTCTACATGCTAGGCATCCTTGCATCCTTGGTTCATCTTTCTGGTTATCATACCCTCAAGAAATCATACAAAGAACCACAATTTGAACGGCTAAACAGATTTGAGGAGCTGCTTATAAGTTTACTGCAATCAGTTTTAGCAATGTCATTTCTTATAGTCGAATCATTTAAAAGTGTTGAGAGAAGCTTTGTAGTATAGCTACACGCTCACGAAGATAGATGACGATATGGTCGTTAAAAACATCGATGATGCTGAATTATACTTCTTTCACTCTTCCACTGTATATAGCGTAACTTTATTGCTTCTTTCAGTGACATTGCAGGGGTTATTTGGTTGATTGCCAGATTATATTGCAGGATTTGCCAAGTTTACATATTGTCTGAAACTTCGTTTATTACTAACCATGCATTTCAAAAGTTATTAAACACTTTCGTGCTATCTTATCAGCGCTTCCATATACGGATCCATCGACTGGCCAAAAACCTGTGTATAGAGATATAACAACCTGAAGAGCTAACAAGCTGGACCTACTAGAAATAGCAGGCAAATTACCCTCATATATGGACCCTGTTCCTTTTAAAAGAAAAGCATACATTGGACAGTGAAGTCCTACACTGACTATGTCTAGAGCTGATCACGAATAGTACTCCTTTGATCATGGTCTACTGGGTCAAGGCTCTCCTAGTGCTAAAACACAATAAAGCATAACAACTAGATTCAAATTTTAACATCTAATTCTTACATGATTTAAATACCGACGCAGCCTTTTTTATCATCTTCGAAAGATCTGTTGCAGCTTGAGCAATACAATTTGTACTTATCCTTAGAAAACATATTTTTTAATAATTTTCAGGTCTACTTGTGTACAATATTGTGCATACCTATTTAGTAATCCTTTCCTCAAGACTTTTCTGAGTACTGTAATGTGTATACCTCACTGAGGAGTCTCATAAGGCCAAAACCTATTCAGATTTGTCTCCCTTATAAACCGGAGAAATGAAAATGATGTCACTCATTGAGCTTGTATTATCTTTGCTGTAGAGATATTTCTAGTTACCTATTTAATGCTCATTACATTGAAAATGCTAACACTAACTGAACTATAAAATATTTAGGATTAGTGGAATATACCCAAGAACATGTTCTGCATGGATCCCTAATGGTAAGGTCTGTGCTAATATACTTTATGTAGTCAAGTGAAAAATTTCAGTCAGTTACAATCTCCTATATATGTGAGAAATTGTGTCTATGGATGTGTTTGTGGAGTTCTTAGCTAACTCTTCCTACATCGTTTTATCGATTTTGACGAAACTAGACACGTGAGTAGAACTCATGCCTGAAAACCTCATGGCATACTCAGATTGTTGAAAATATCGATAATAGGGCCCCTGGAAGGGATCCTTATATATATATATGATATATTTTATTTTAAAAGCCATGGGAAATAACCCATTCGCCCCTAGAAGGGATCCTTATATATAGCCAAGGGAAAAAAAACCATTCAATTTCCTAAATTATTTGGTAAAAATAAAATTGAGTATGCTTATTTCTCAGTATTTGAACTGTTAGAGTTATTTTCGCAATTTATCCAGTACAACCTTTAAACAAGTAAATAGTATTTTCCTAAACAATAGATCCACTTATTTCGGTTAGTGACTTATTCATGAATATACCAACACTAGCGCCCCTGAGGATAATATTCTCTGGGAACGCACAAAAGCCCTTTTCAGAATTATTTACTTTGAATTATTATCTCAAATCTGATTAGCCTGTTATTACGTAACATGCTTCACGATTTTAATATACATACCTTATTAGTATTTCCTCCTAAGTTCTATATACTCTGGGAACGCATTAAAGCCCTTTTCGGGGCTACTTTATTTGAATTCTTACTATCGGGTAACTAATTTCATGTTATTACATAACTGACTTCACAATTTGGGTATTCATAACTTATTGAGAATTCCTTAAAACAAGATCCTGCATAAGACAGTTCGGTCTTCTCTGTAAATACACAAAAACCGTTTTAAGGGCTACATACTTTGTATTGTTGCTATTGGATTAGCGAAACACTTATGAGAGCTAGTTAAGAATAAGTTTAAATAACAATTCTGATCTATAAAAGCAAGGGAAGCAACTCCTACGCTAAGTTCAACACATTTAACCTTCACACTTCAGTCAAGAGGGGGGATAGGAATCGAGATTCTCTTTTCTTTCGCTTTCTCTTATTCTCTCTCTCTCTCTCTCTCTCTCTCTCTCTCTCTCTCCCCTTCTCTCTCTCTCTCTCTCTCTCTCTCTCTCTCTTTCTTTCTCTCTCCCCCTCTCTCTCTCTCTCTATGCGTGCGTGTATGGTGCCTTTTGTGAAACAGTGCTTTATCGCAAATCACACAGCACAGTCATGGAATCACGTCATTTTGGCCACATTTTACTTATCTCAGAAGACATGTATTCTATACTATGCACTCTAGATACGAATCTTAGTTACAAAGCAAGTTTAACTGTAATTTTCTGTCTTCTCTCTTTTATACTTATCTTTCATTTACAATTTCCCTTTTCTTCTCGTAGTTGTATGCATATCAATCAAACCTCCCTTATGTATACGCAACTGAAATATTCCAAATTAATCAAACATATGTCACATGTAGAGAAAATTCTCCTACGGTTATTTACATATTCTTCGGAAACTTAAAGTTATATTAGCCTCAAGGGAAATATTCTATTAACTTAAAAATCATAATAGAACGAAATATAAAATTAGAACACAGTGTATTTTCAGATTCCTGATCAGATTTTTAAAAATTGTTCTTCAATATTATTTTCAAAGACGCAAGAAAAAAGAGCGAAAATGCAAAAAAAAACGATAATGAAAATGCAAATCAATTATCTGCCGAAATCCCCGCAGGAATTTGTTCTCGAGCAACGATTGATCATGTTTTGAAATATTCCAGAACTTAAAGGAGAGAATGACATATCAAAGATTATCATTCAAATTAGAAGACTTGCTGGCACCGGAACTATCCATTGCCTGTATAAACGAAGAACTCTTCTATCATGGATTATATTCTATCTTGGACTGTTATGTCACGAAGAATTACTTTGATCGCAAACATATGTACATACATGTGTGCATGTGTTTGTGTGTATGTGTACATATGTATGCGTGTGCGTTCATACATGTACACATATGAATGTATGCATCAATGTATGTATGTATGTATTTCTGTATGTATATAAATATGTATGTACACATATATAGATAGATTGATAGATAGACAGACATAGATTGGTGGATGGATAGAGATAGATAGATAGATAGATAGATAGATAGATAGATAGATAGATAGATAGATAGATAGATAGACTGAAAAAGAAAACCGTCAGACAGACAGACTGACAGGCAATGCGGCTGCCATTACAGTTGGTTATTACTTACCGTCTCTATCTGCATGAACCATAAACGCTTTATCAATCTATGTAGTTGTGAAAGGAGAGACAAACACTCAGCGCTCCCCGTCCCTTAACCCAGAGGAATATCCTAGATGAGATGTCACAAACGAAAAGAGAGAAAGTTGCGCCCGAGTAGTTAACTGGTATTTCGAGAATTAAAATCAGAACATAAAGAATCAGAAGATATATCACAAGGCTTTCTGTCCGGGGGTTCTGCTACTTCCAGCGACCACGAAACTTGTGTGCGTGTGAGTGTATGTGTACGTGTTTGTATGTGTTCGCGGACGCATTTATATATGTATATGTGTATGTGTGTATACATGCATGCATACATACATACATACATACATACATACATACATACATACCCATACCTTTGCTCTTCTCAATACTCGACGAACTTAAGGAACAGTGCCTATTCTCGGTTCGGTCTTCAAGTGAATCAGCAAAGAACTGATGTTCTCCAATCAGCCTTCTCGAACTCATCTCTCCCTCGACCCATGCTTCTTGACAATGCTCCTCTACCGCTGGCAGACTCATTTTGCTATCTTGGAAGCACGATCTCTAACACTGGACTCCTTGGCGAGGAGATACTCCCTCAGATCAACATCAACTTGTCCGCTGCCTCTTACGGGAGACTCAGCGATCGCGTCTTTCAAAACAAGAACCTTGGAGCAAGTACAAAAATTTCCATTTATCGAGTTTTTCTGTATAACCACCCTCTTGTGCTGGTCTGGATGCTGGGTCTTTTATCGGTGCCAAATCAAACAGCTGGAATCTTTCCATATCAAATCGTTCCACACTATCCTCGGTCTCACCTGAGAAGATCTGCTTATCATGTACCGGCATTGTCAGTGACGTCCGCTCCCATGAGAAACATTGTGTTAGAGGAGGATGAATGACTTGGATCGATGCTGTCACCACGTTTGATGGGCTGCCATAAGCGTAAAAGTAAGTAAGCATATATACATACATGTATGTGTGTGTGTGTACTGTACAAACTATATTAGATAGATAGATAGATAGATAGATAGATAGATAGATAGACAGATAGATAGATAGATAGATACATTTCTTTTATTAGCCACACAGGGCTCAACAAAGATAGACAGATAAATAGATAGATATAGATAGATAGATAGATAGATAGATAGATAGATAGATAGATAGATAGATAGATAGATAGATAGATAGATAAATTGATAGATAGGTAGATGAAATGCGTGTGCACCAAAGATGTTTACATAGCTGTATACAATCTGTGTATGTACGTATGTGTATGTGTGCGTGCCAATAAACGTGTGTGTCTATAAGTAAATTAGAATGTGTGTGAGTATGCGTATGTTTATGCGTGTATGGGTTTTAACACTCTCTGTGCTAGCTACATTTGACAGACAATGTTTATTTCTTTGTGACAAAACAGAAAATAGGCTGTGTGTGCATTTGAAATATATGGATTGTATCCCGCAATGCTTTATGCATAGCATGTGGCCATTGTTGAATTACTGACTAACATTATTATTTTCTTTATTTCATTATTTTTCTTTCAGTATATTTTCTTTCTCTGAATAAAGAAAATACAGTGATAAATACATAAACTAAAATAATCAACAACCAAAATAGAAATACAAAATCAAAATCTCCAACACTTTTGTATGTATTTTGTTATGTTTGTTTTTGTTATACAAATTGACAAATCTAAAAACGTTGTCTTCAATGTTTATGGTTTTTCCACTGACAGAAAGATATTTCATATTCTGTCTTCAGCTTCTAGCGACTACATTGCATGCCAAAGGAAATAGTAATAATATACATCAACATATACATTACATTTAAGTAAATAAGATCGAAAAGACGATGAGGTGGGCACCTAGTATTATTCTATCAAGAACAACATGAAAACGAAAGACGATAGTATCGCATGTGTATATGTGTGAGTGTCTGTGTGTATGTGTGTGTGCATGTGCGTGTATAGCAATATAGCATACCAAAATTATAATCCCATGTCATAAAAGAAAAATATTTACACGATACTTGTGTACATTAGTGTAATCGCTATTCTAACACAAATACATACACACAGACAAACGCACACACACAGGTATATATATATATATATATATATATATTGCAACAAAGCACACACATACATTTATCAATTATTTATATAGAGAGAAGTCTCTCTCTCTCTCTCTCTCTCTCTCTGTATATATATATATATATATATATATATATATATATATATATATCAGGTCATCCCATAAGTTCTGTCCGAATTTTGAATAAAGAAAAGTGATCAAATGCATAACTTAGGTCACGCACTGATTTTGATTCAGGGATTGCAATTCCTCGTCATTTAGCTTTGTGTGCTGGTAGCGCAGGGCCTGGAATTTTCCTGCATTAAACTGCATGTTGTTGTCCTCAACCCACCTGTATATTGCACCCAGCTCTCATTGCAAATGTGCAATATTTCCAGGATTTTGTATTGTCTGAGAGACTTTTGTGTCATCTGCATAGCTAGCAAGGGTGGCTATCTGAACAGCCGAGGCCATGTCCGAGAGGGCCACTATGAACAGCAGTTGTCCCAAGACAGTGCCCTGTGGTACACCACTTGCTATTTGCGTTTCCTTGGCCACTACTGCCTGACGTCTATCCTTTCGAAAGTTGCGCAGCCTTCTCCAAGTTTTCCGCATATGCCGAGATAGCGCAGTTTGTAACATATCATACCATGATCAACTTTATCAAAGGTTTTTGCAAAGTCGAGATATATCACATCCACGCTTGAGCCATTCAGCAGCTGTTTTAACGCCCAGTCGGAGTGTTGCAGGAGCTGTGTCAGACAGCTTCAACCTGGACGAAATCCATGCTGGGTTTCAGTCAGCAAGTCATTTTCTTCTAGGAATGTGATTAGTTTCCTGTGGACTATTCGTTCCATGACTTTACTGATGTGCGAGGTCAGAGAGATAGGCCTATAATTCTTAGCATCTGTTCTGCTTCCTCCCTTATGGATAGGACATATTATCCCTTCCTTCAGTTTGTCTGGGAGCTTACCACTTGCAAGGAAGCTCTGGAAGAGAAGCTGCAGTAGTTTTGTAAGAGCTTGCTTGCATGATTTGAGCAGGACCGCTAGAAACCCATCCAGACCAGCCGCTGAGTTTGTGTCAACCTCATCTCTGGCCATCTTCTTCTTCAATGTTTCTGTACTCAATTTTTTAAACCTCTTTGGTTAAACTGAAGGTAACCAAAACATTTCCTATTTTTAAAAAATAACACATTCGATGAAGCTTTGTTTCATTGTTAGAAACCTGCTTCTTAATAGAAAGATTTCTTGATACTATTCAGAGCGTAGAGAGATGGGTTGGAATTCTCTAAGGGTATCTTATAAATATTATCCAATTCTAAATTTTTCCTATCATCAAACATAAAACAGCTAACTTCAGAGGAAGTATAGTCGATTATATTGCCACCAGCACTTAAAGCTTGGAACGATGAATGGCAAAATTGATGATGGGTTTTGAACTCAAAGAATAAAGCAACGAAACTAAAACTAAATTATCAAAATCATTTTGTCCGCTTCTCTACAGATGCCACCAATCTGCAATTCTAAAACATCAAGGTTTCTACGATTAGCCAAATCGACTGGAGAAAAACATAGAGTCATATTTATGGTGCTAATTTCTCTGAGAACTATTGTGTAGCAGCAGTTATTGTTGTTGTTGATATTTTTGCTGTTTAACTACACTAAATGCCCTTTTCAGGGAGATCTCTTATCAAAGAGGTAACCAGCCTTTTTTTTTCTATCAGGAAGAACAATGTCTAATTAAGAAACTCATTTCTTTTTTTAAGTAAGTTTAATTCGAGTAATATTTTCTTGCTCTTTCTAACAAACCGCGCGAACATGTAGACGCTTCCACATCAGCTCGGTTGTATAGCACTACAATTGTACCCTATATTTCGAAGTCGAAATCAATGAAGTATTAATCAGACATAAATCTAAGTTACATTAGTAATATTCCCTAAGAACGTCCAGTAAAATTTACTCCGTCAACTTGATAAAAGGTTAAAAGGAACACAAGAAAGGAGCGTCATGTTGATGCGAATATTCAACATACACGATTCGTCACAACTATAATACATATTATTTCATTCACCTGATTAGATGTTAAATCTTATATAATCCTATTATTTTCCCTTTTGAATACATTACCAGCAACTTCATTTGTCTACGTTATTATTATGATGTTAAGAGATATTGGCAGTTTATAGAATTAGATGGAGTAAATTTATATAGTTCGTTATAGGGAATAGTAAAGCTGAGTGGCTAAGAAGTTTGCCTCTCAACCAAGTAGTTTTAAGTTCAATCTCGCTATAGTTTTAGATCAGTCAAAGACTTGTGGGTAAAATTTGACAAATTGGAAGCTTCGGCATAGCCTGAGGAAGGGAGCATTCCTGTCCTTTATGGTTAGACTTAACCCGTCACTTAATTAAACACCCACTTTTGGGTGCATTTACTGCATTCCACATAGATTTCTGATTTTAGGATAATTTGCTCCTTTCCTTCGACTAGAGATGATCATGGGTACTGCCTTCTTACATCTGAGTAAGTGATTTAAAAGTTCCAAATAAGGATTTTTTTGTTCGTCTGATATGCTAATATATTTTAACGTTCAGATATTGCTGCACTGTTCACAACTACACAAATACGTGTTTTCTCTTATAAACACTAAGAAAACGGTGATCACAAAAGAGAGGTCTATACATTCAGTTCTTGGTAAGAAGAATTATTGATAATTGAAATGAAAACTGTATTGGAATTGATCGAGCTTTTGTTTGTCATGAAATTATCTCCGTTTGTTGTGCGTAATTTCCATCGTGGTCTTTCCAACCCGGCAACGCTTCGCTGGTGAGGACTAATAATACCAAAACATGTCTGGAGTCCACCATAATATCCATGATTATGCTCACTCCATACTGCACTATACTTTTTAATTTATTCAATAAATTGATATATTTAATCTCAAATTTAGAACTTCGTCGCAATTGCTTGTATCGTGGCAACAAGCTTGTGGAATATGAAAGTACTGAACTTCGATCTTGGCAGAAAGTGTGTGAACTATGATAGGTATATCATACTGCGATGGTATCATAGTTCCAATGACTCATAAGTTTGTATCTATTTAGTAGATATTCTTCAAGCAACCTATTATTTTGATGCAGAAATCTCTATCATCACTATCAAGTTTAATGCTTTTAAGAGATTTCTCCTGGGTTAAATTAAGTGAGTGATTAAGCATTAATTCAGGATAGAAAGTTGAACTCTCTGGTATTTCAGACTTTCACGTTGGAATGGTGACCCTTCCTTCTAATCAGTCATTGCATTCCATGTTTCTGTGCAGCTCTGTTACAGAGATTGCATATACATTTTGTCGTAACCATCTGCATGTCCGTGACATCACCCAGAATATCAAGTTCCATTATCATAGGCAGATTAGATTCCCAAAGTTTTTTTCTTTTTTTTTTTTGTCAAAACTTGGGGGAATTACCCTCTTTGATAAAACCATAGACTTTCATGACCCAAATTTTCCGTACACATGGCCAAAGACCACCGAGCCGAAGGTTCGAATAAACATTTATTCCTCTAACAATACGAAAAGGGAAAGTTAAGTAACTTTTATATATTTCAGGCACAAAGGTCCATCGTCACTGCCAGGTAAGCAATAAAAATAGCAGGACCTACACGAACTCACTCTCCTAAACCGTTCTATTCCCTTTTCACATTGTTAGAACCTGTCCGTCTTCATTATTTGCTATTTTACTGTTATATCAGAATGCTTCAAGCAAACTACAACGCTCTTCTTTTATTCATCTCAGTTTTGAAAGTTATTATGATATCAGTAATAATTCTACAGTAGCCATAGGCGAATTATATATAAAGAGCTATAGAAATACATATTGAGTTTAAGACATGAAATCGCTCTCAGTTTCAATATTTAGCAATTAATAATTTTTATGTTTTCTAGATTTGGCAATCTGACAGAGAGTTCTGTGTTAAGCACTAGTTGACCTAACCATACTGAAGTAAACCCGTTAGATATCCTATATTCTAACCTAGAGTTTAAATAACGGAAAGTTCTCACTTACAAGAATTTCAATGATTCATATTATGCCTTTAAATATTTCCCGAATATTTTGGCAAGTGTTGTACCCTCAAAGGAATTTACAGGGAAAGTATCTGCGCGCTAGGACTCTTAGAAATCTTAGGTGTATATTCCTTAAGTTAGTTTTGATCTACTACTTAATTAATTAAACATACACTGCTTGTATTTGTATAATTGTTTTAACAAATGTCGAGATATGAAGATAACTATGTTTTAATAGTTATAAATACACTTCTTTTCATACATATCTCTCTTTCGCCTCTATACAAAAAGGAAAACACTCATGAAGATGTATCGCTATACATCTTAACCTTTTTTTTTCTTTCTTTCGCGTTATCATATTCAGTGGTATCTACTTTTAGAAGGAGGCATGTGTATGAGCTTGTGAGTGTGCGTGCGTATATGTGCGTTGCGATGGCTGCAATTTAGAGTGTTACAGATAAATAAGATTGATCTGACGGAAATATATTCCAACCAGTGTGTCACACCACTTGTCGTCGGAATTCCACAATGGTGAAGGTATTTGGACTCTCCTGTAACATGCTAGCCCATTGGCACAGATCGATAGTTGATTAAATCGACCCTAGTACTTCAGGCGCAGGGCCAGCAGAATCGATAGCACATCGGACAAAATGCTTAGCAGCATTTTTTCCGACTCTACGTTTCAGAGTTCAATCTCTGTTGAGGCCATCTTTGCCTTTCATCTCTTCGGGGTAAATAAAGTGTCAGTCAAGTACTCTGGAGGCGGTGTTTATGTAATCGATTTATCCCATCACCACAAAATTGTTGGCATTGAATCCTGAAACAAACCGGCGTCCCGTTCAGCGGGACATAGTGATCTCGGAAACCGGGTTACCGACTTAGAGTCCTAAAAATCATGAAAAGTAAAAAGCAAAAAAAAAAAATAGTACTTAATTGACAATTTATTTTATCGAACCCGAAATATAACCGGCACAAAAGAATCTGAACCCTGTGAGTAAAAAAAAAAAAAAAAAAAAACGGGAGTACTTACCGCAGGGGATTTTTGTTTTGGTTTTCGAAGCGTTAATGATTCTGTCAAACCATTACTTTAATAAGTGCCTTTAATTTAGGCGTGACACTGCTATATCCATGTATTCTCATAGAAAACTAAGTAACTTATTATTGTTCAAAAGTATTTAAGTTATAACGCTTTCAGAATGTCTCTCATAATACGTTGATAATAAAAAAAAATTAATCATCATAATTACTGAGGTTGATTCTTTCGTATCGCAGAAAGAGAGAGGTCTGACTTATTTTGATTATAAAAAATATATGCTCCAGAAACTACGGTTTATATTTTTCAGAAAAAAATGTTTCTACTGGACAGAAAGATTTAGTGAATAGATATGTAAATATCTGCTTATATACAAAATTTGCATATGAACATTCGATAGATATAACGCAACAACAAGATATAACGCAACAAGCGTAATTTTGAACATATTTGATTGTTATTCACAGTTCAAATTCCGCCGAGGTCGACTTTGCCTTTCATCTTTTCGGGATCGATAAATTAAGCACCAGCCAAGTACCAGGGACGATGTAATCGTCTATTCACCCCACCCAAAAAAAATTCAGGCCTTGTGCTTATAGTAGAGAGGATTATTGTTATCATTATTATTATTATTATTATTATTATTATTATTATTATGCTCTTTTACTCTTTTACTTGTTTCAGTCATTTGACTGCGGCCATGCTGGAGCACCGCCTTTAGTCGAGCAAATCGACCCCAGGACTTATTTTTTGGAAGCCTAGTACTTATTCTATCGGTCTCGTTTGCCGGGCCGCTAAGTTACGTGGACATAAACACACCACCATCGGTTGTCAAGCGATGTTGGTGGGGGGACAAACACAGATACACAAACATATACACACATACATATTCATATATATACATATA
>NC_142930.1:154532327-154547327 GCF_046866305.1 Octopus bimaculoides | reverse complement strand
AATAATGTGGGTTTGAAATGGCGCAATATAATGAGAGATGGGAAGTAAATATTTCTGTAACTAAATATTTACCCAAAACTGTTCATTGATATGTCGTTTCATATTGTTTTATGAGTTAAAACTTCCTTTCCAAAGGTTGTATTCTATAAATATTGTTTTACTTTTTTTTTTTTTTTTTTTTTACTGTAGTTACCAGAATCTTTCAACTACCGACAGTCGCTCTTTATCACTATTTCAAGTGAATTCATCCACGTTTTATGTTTTCTCTATTAAAAACAGAATGTTTATTTTTGGACCTGTTCCATTTCTTCTTGCGCTTGATGTATTTATGGTGGTTAGTCAAGTTATTTTGTCGGATTCCAGTTAATCACGTATACGATAAGCATTTGAAGTTTTGAAGTTATTTGACTTATATATTTTGTTTTGATTTTGTTTTCCTTTCGAATGAAACCTAAAACATACTCTAAGCACATTGGTCGACTTTTGTGTTAGTTTAACACAGTTAGTATTATTTTCGAAAAGTTTTAAACCTAAAAAGAGTCCCAGAAGAATGAAACTTGGGAGAAAGAGGATAGGATGCGTGTTCTGGGAACTCGATTTCGAAGAGATAACATATGTTTGTGTGGCAGGACGGAAACATGCCGCGTACAGTGAGTTATTCTGATAGCGTTGGAATACAACCAGATACTTCAATAAGGCAGATACAGTTGCATTTTCTTTTCAAACCTCCTGCAAGGATTGGATTTTATACTTAAGTCAAAAAAAGCATCCCAAGTATGTACATATACATATACAAATATATACATATACATACATACATATATATATATATATATATATATATATATATATATATATATATATATATATATATATATATATAAAAGTATGTATGTATAAATGTATACATGCATCAATGAGTATCTGCACCCGTGTATATATAACTACATGCGTGTGTGTGCGTGCGTGCGTGTGTGTGTGTGTGTGTGTGTGTGTGTGTGTGTGTGTGTGTGTGTGTGTGTGTGTGTGTGTGTGTGTGTGTGTGTGTACATTTAATCTTCTTCAATAAGAATAGCATTGACAGAGACTTCGAAAGTTTTGGCCATATTCAGACTGCATAGGTATGTATATATATAGTAAATCCCAAAAAGAAGAACAAGCACAAAAAATCAACAACGCGAGGACGTGGTACATGTAAAGATGTAAAGTAAAAGCAGACGCTCAAGAAAGGAAAGAAAGGTGGTTTAACGTTTCGAGCAGATGATCTGCTTCGGAAACAGGGGAAAGTTCCATGCAAGAGAAGCCGGAGGAAGAAAATGGCCAACGGTTCACATGTGGTTATATATATATATATATATATATATATATATATATATATATATATATATAATAATAATAATATTAGGGACAAAATCCAAAATTACAGGTAAAAAACTCAATTAAAATCAATTTATAAAAAATTAAAATTAAATTGAGCCTTATAGATAAAGTATATATAAAATATATAGTTTTAGGGAAAATAACCAATTTTCAAGAACTCATCGATGAAAATCCACTATCACATATAGAAAAATTAATAATTAAAAGCACAATAAATGAGTATAATATAAAGTAAAGTAAATATCATAAGATAAATATAATATTATATTTACCTTATGATATTTACTTTACTTTATATTATACTCATTTATTGTGCTTTTAATTATTAATTTTTCTATATGTGATAGTGGATTTCATCGATGAGTTCTTGAAAATTGGTTATTTTCCCTAAAACTATATATTTATATATACTTTATCTATAAGGCTCAATTCAATATTAATTTTTTATAAATTGATTTTAATTGAGTTTTTTACCTGTAATTTTGGATGTTGTCCCTAATATTATTATATATATATATATATATATATATATATATATATATATATATGTGTGTGTGTGTATATATATATATGTATATATATATATATATATATATATATATATATATATATATATATATATATATATATATATATATATATATATATATCCCGATTTATAGAAGGAATCCTAGAATTTAATCCTAGAATTTTGGAGCAGCTACTGAGAATGTAATCCGGAGTTCCTTTACTCAGGTAGAAATGGTATGTTGATGGTGATTCCACCTTTCTCCAACAGGACATCATAAAGTGTCAAAATCACTAATTTCATTCGATATGGTTCTGCTCTTCAGAGCTCAAGCTAGGATCCCAAGACCCGTTCCTCCTCAATCGACACTCACACTTCAGTAGAACCCCCCACTCCATCCTTTCCTTTCCTTTCAGATTGTCCTTTTGCAGCGTTGAACTGCTACCTAAAGCAGCCCTTCCTATACTATCTCATCAACTCCTATACGAACTCATCAGCACGCTTTGTCTTAGTCGCGACTTTGAAACTTCAACACCTTCCACTGCTCTCCACTTTCGTCCTGTTCTGGCTGCAATACCTGCTCGAGAGACTTTTGACTGACAGGAATCTCACCCGCCCCAACTTTGCATCGCCCTATACAACTATACAGCTGCCTACAATGTAGCCTTCATCGTTTTATATAGATAGATAGATAGATAGATAGATAGATAGATAGATAGATAGATAGATAGACAGACAGACAGACAGATAGATAGATAGATACATACATACATACATACATACATACATACATACATACATACATACATACATATATATATATATATATATACATATATATATATATATATGGATGGATGGATGGATGGATATACATATATATATATATATATATATATATATATATATATATATATATATATATATATATACATATGCAACATATGCATATATTCATATATATAATGTATGCATAGATTCACACACACACATATATACATACGTACATATATATATATATATATATATATGTATATATATATATATATATAATAATATTAGGGACAAAATCCAAAATTACAGGTAAAAAACTCAATTAAAATCAATTTATAAAAAATTAAAATTAAATTGAGCCTTATAGATAAAGTATATATAAAATATATAGTTTTAGGGAAAATAACCAATTTTCAAGAACTCATCGGTGAAAATCCACTATCACAAATAGAAAAAATTAATAATAAAAAGCACAATAAATGAGTATAATATAAAGTAAAGTAAATATCATAAGATAAATATAATAAAAAGATTACACGTGTTTCATAACCAATTTTCAAATAGAAAAGAAATTTAAATCGATTAAAATCAATTGAAATTATCGAAAATAAGTTCTATTCAAAAATATAGTTACTCGTCAGATCGTAAGTAGAACAATAATTAGATATATATCTCAACCAACAATAAGTACCAAATGAATTAATATGAAATACTTATTATATAAAGATAGAAAAATTATTTTAAAAATATCATAATATCAAAATAATAACCATTCAATAATCATCCCTTCATCCATTATAATAACATGTATATTATATACAAAAAACATCTTACATAAATTATCATTGTTTTAAATTATCATTGTTTTAAATACAAGTTGAACGAAGTTTAAGTTTAAAATAATAATGAAGATAAAATTAGTACATATTTAACCGGTGTAATAGTTAAAGCTATACTATTTAAAGCTAAAGACGTTTATTTAATTATAATTAAAGATCAATTGAATAATAGAAAAATACAAAAATACAAGATTATTTATTTCTACAAACGTAATAATAAAAAATATGAATGAAAAAATTATGAATGGAAAAAATTATGAATGAAAAAATTAGGAAAGAAAAAATTATTAAGAATAAAAGGTTAAACTTTATATATATATACAAAGTTTTGATTTTAAAAAACTTTGACGATATTAAAAACTATAAAGATTAATAATTAATCAAATAATATTAATCAAAAATAATCGAAAATATATCAACACTATTCCAATCGAAGTTCTAATATTATGTTGAAATGAAACTATAACTTCTAAATAATTTAGTGTTAAATAAGTTATCTATTAAAATAATCTATAAAGAACCAAATGAATAGTATAAAAACAAGAATGCATATTATTTTCAAATAGTAGAAAATCTTCCGCATGAAAATCGTAATGCCCAGGTAGGTGATGATCTTGGACACCAACCTACGACTTGTGTCATATGTCAAAAAACTTGTAAGACAATATCTGGTCTTAAAAGACATATGCTAGTTCACAAAAACATTTCTTTAGAATCAGATTCCAAAGGGCAAACATAGAAGAAACTTGAATAATATCTGTCACTTGTGTTTTAAACCCTGTCAGCCAGCAGCTGAGCTTAAAAGTCATCTAAGGGCTCATCAACGGAGTGAATGCGTTGTATGATAGGGTGTGGTGCATGTGTTGATGGGACAGCTATCACCTCCCAAGATGAAGCAGTCATCATATTTATATATATACATATATATACATATATACATATATACATATATATATATATATATATATATATATATATATATATATATATATATATATATATATATATATGTATATTTATATATATACACACACACACATACATGTATGTGTGTGTGTATGTGTGTTAAATAAAATAAGACAAAGCCAAAGCACTGTAGAATTTTTAGGACATTTATAAAATGAAAGTTAGTCTTACAGCAGTTTCTGGGATATTAGGGATATCCCTTCATCAGAGACGATATGAGAGAGTCAAATAGAAGGAAATAATAGAGTTCAAAATACGGAGTTATTTTGGAAAAGGATAGATATAGGATGTATAAAGGGGAATAAGAGTACGTTCTCAAAATTTCATTCACACCACAAGACCTTTTTGAACGAACAGCATATGGATTTTATGTCTCCTCTGTATAAGCTTGTAATAACAATATATGAACTCCTATCAGAATCTACATACCATGGACAAGAAGCATTTCTACCCATTCTACACAACATTTTCCTTGGATAATGGAACTACAACTGTAACATCCAATATATATTTTTACCTTTATTTTTCTTCTTTTATTTCCTTTTATACTTCCTATATCCATCCTTTTCCAAAATAACCCCTTATATTGAACTCTACTGTTTCTCTCTAGTTAACCCTCTAATGTCGTCTTTGATGAAAGGATATCCCTAATATCCCAGAAACAGCTGTAAGACTACCTTTCTCTTTATAAATGTCTTATAAATTCCACACAGCTTTGGCTTTGTTGTCTCATTTTATTAAACATATACATGCTTACACAAGACCCGCATTAGACTCCTCATTTGCATTATTATCGAACCAAGAGTCTAACCATGGTCCTTCTGTAGCATTTACATAACCTTACCTGCCATCATAGGTCCACATAGGTCCACTGGATACCAATACCTCTCATATAAATATATGTGTGTGTGCGCGCGTGCGTTTGTGTATACATATGCGTGTATACATATGCACAAATATGCATACACACACACCCTCTCTCTCTCTCTCTCTCTCTCTCTCTTTCTCTCTCTCTCTCTCTCTCTCTCGCTCTCTCTCTCTCTCTCTCTCTTACACATACACACACTCATACATGTATCTGTGTGTGCGTCTATATCTGTGTGCGCATAGTTAAACACGAAGTTAAAATAGATAACTCTGGTTGCCCAGTGGCATGAACTTAGACGGTGAAAACGAATAAATAAATACTATGCAGGAAAATTTATAGATTTATTGATAATCGCGTAACCTTTCTGTAGATAAATGAATGTTTATTTCATGTCTATATTTATTAAAAGTATGCCCATTGATAACACAAATCTTGAGGATGAATTAGTCTTTTAGCTCTACTCACTAATACTGTGATTCTGATATGGGAAACTGCTTTCTGGGGCACCGTCTGCAACGAAATTATAAAGCTAAGTGTCCAGCTAACATATTCAATTTAGTAAATCAAAAAACATTTTTTTTTTCTTTATCAATCAAAATTATAACTGTTATGAAAGGAACCGTAATTTAACATTGAAATCTTTAATGCTAATTTAATGGGGTGCGTACTTCATTAAGTATGCTAACTCGATTTACGTAATTCTGTTAGCTATAAAAACAAAGTTTAGAGCCAATTTTTGCAATTTATTCATGGTCTCCGAAATTGAAATGGATCACAATCGGTTCCGATGACAAGTATTCAGATGTTCGATCAACTGAAATATATATTCATCGAATTTACATTCAGGAGGGAATGTAGTCTAATGCGACTCTCGGACGAAATCAGAGGGATACACAGCGCGACAAGGTCTTCCGAGGAAATTCCGAAGAAATTCCGAGGAAATTCATAGGTATGAAATTTGAGCAAATTTTGTATACTTAAAAAGTTCGTTACGAAACATTGTGGTCCTAGGTTCGATCCCACGTTGCAGTGCTTTGGACTGATGCTTCCTGCCATTGCCATTATTTGACTAATACCTTGTGAGTAGAGTTTAGAAACGAAAGCTGCATATAGGTAGGTAGATAAATAGATAGATAGAGAGAGAGAGAGAGAGAGAGAGAGAGAGAGAGAGAGAGAGAGAGAGAGAGGGAGGATAGATAGATAGATAGATAGATAGATAGATAGATAGATAGATAGATAGATAGATAGATATCGATATATACGGGGTGTGATGAATATCTTGTCTAAGTTACGCAAAAATGAAAATAACACTGACATCTCATTTTATCAGATATATTTACCAAAATTACATTAAAATACCTTGAGATTCTAAAGAGTAAATTTATTCAATAAAATCGTCATTGGCTTCAACCACGGCCCCCAGATAACTTTGGAATCTCCTGCAATTCTTCTGGACAGTCTCCTTGTTTAAGTTGGTGAACGCTGCCATAATCTTTGCCTTCAGTCATCTTTGGTGTTACAAAGAGTTTTGCTGGTCTCTCGCTCAACTGCGCCCCACACACAATAATCAAGGGGGTTTCTGTCTGGGGAGTTAGGTGCCTAGATGTTAGGGGTGATATGGTCGCAGAAATTGTTTGACAGCCATCACTGGGTTCTCGTTGGACATTCGGGACCTTCGTCTTCAAGACCTCAGAACAACACTAACTGAAAGACAAAATCCACCTTCACATATAGACGATGGAATTAAGCGTGCTAAGAAATTAGGCATTAAAACACTAAGAGTAACAAAACGTAACACCACACCTCATCTCAAAACACTACCGTAATTATCAACTCAGAACCAACTGGCCCGCGGATTTTGCTAAACTCACCCAAAGTGCAAAGTGGGGGTGTAACGAGTAAGTTGATCAACGGGTTTCGTCTACCACCTAGGGCGTGATTTGAACTCAAATAAGTACAAGCTATTCAACCCTACTTACTTACAGTTCCAGTACAGTTCCGATATAGTACCGGCTTGGGTTGATATTTTTTATGGAATGAAAGGTAAAGCTAATCGCGACGGGTTTTGAAATCAGAGCGCAGAGAGTAGAACAAACACTGTGAGACTTTTAAACGGATACTCTATCAAGACTCTCAATTTGCCCGAGTGCTTAAAAGAGAAAGAACTGAATAGGCCATTTATTAGTGTGAAACCGATCTACGGGATACGTCCATCATCCTAGTTTTATTACTTTTAAATGTTTTGGAAGCCTATTTTGGGTAGAGTTACGGCGATATTTCTATATTTATAGGACATACTGCCAGGAAAATTTGCCTTTTTTTAACCAGCATCATTTTTCTCTCGACGCTATTTTTGTGAAAAAGTATGCGTTATTTCGGTAATTTACATTCCAGCACAGAAAAGAATATAAAAATAAAAACAACACCATAGTTGTTGGGGTATTGATCCTCATTCAATAATTTTGGTTAAAGCTGTAGCTAAAATTGTCTTTGTTTAAAGCAATGTCTGACGTTCGATGATTTAGTTTTTGTCTGGTTAAATAATGCTACGAGCGTTAGTAAACAGATTTTTCATTTCTGTAATTATTATTAAAATAACCAGCCGCGTTGACTTGAATAAAGAAATATAAAAAGCTATAGATTCAAGAGAAAGTTTTATGAAATATTTCTTCACTATCAAATAGAGGTGTATATTCCCTGAGGCCAACAACAAGTCTGGTGCAAATGATGGAATATGGTGTATATGTGTGTGGTTGAGCGTGTGAGGTTGAGCGTGCAAAAAAACACACACACACACATACATACATATATATATATATATATATATATATATATATATATATATATATATATATATGTATGTATGTGTATATATATATATATATATATATATATATATATATATATATATGTATGTGTATATATATATATATATATATATATATATATATATACATACATATATATATATATATATATATATGTATGTATGTATGCATATATGTGTGCTCTGTATATGTATATATTTGTAGACAATTTCTTTCGTTGTACTGTGTTCTGTAAGTGGTGGAAACGAGAAAAAGATTTGTAGTAAGATATTTAAGAAGATACAAACACTGAAAATAAACTGCATTCATACCGAAACATACTCCTCGGGGATATATATATATATATGTGTGTGTGTGTGTGTGTGTGTGTGTGTGTGTGTGTGTGTGTGTGTGTGTGTGTGTATTCTGAACCGCCAAATAAATAACCTCGTGTATTCCAATCCAAAATGGTGACGAGTCCCCAGATTCCCAGGAGGATCGTTTAAATAATTGTGGAGATCTAATGTATATGAAACCATGGGTTGCCTTGTTAATCCGCAAATGAAATAGACAGACAGACAGGCATGCAGGCAGGCAGGCAGGCAGGCAGACAGATAGATAGACAGATAGATAGATAGATAGATAGATAGATAGATAGATAGATAGATAGATAGAATTGTTAAAGAGGACAACAAACATTAAGGCAAGGCAAACATCTCAAACCATATATAATATTATTATTGGATAAAATTCAAAGTCCTACAGCTGTTTCTGGGATATCCCTGAGTTTGAGATACTCCCTCATCAGAGACAAATAGGGAAACGAGAATGGTATATGTTAATGAGACGACGACATAGAGGAAGGGAATAAAAGAATAAGGAGATGGAAATAAAGAAGAAAAAAGAAGCATAAAAGTTCATAGTTCATCTTTCCGAAGTTATAGAAACAAGAGCATAAGTCCTTAGGTGCAATCCTGCGTAGATCCATGTGGGTTAAAATCCTGATATAGCAGACATCCAGAGAAAAAGGCCGCGAGCATATCAACGTTCAATAACAGAATGGTAGCGTAGGTGGGTATTAAATGGTAAATGGAAAGAAAAGAAAAGAAATAGAAAGAAAGGTAGAGGGGGGATTTAAGGATTGGCTATAGGATAAAATAAGGTGTATAGGTGTATGGTGTCTAAGAATTGTGTACGGGGTAGCCGAGAAGATAAGAGAGAGGATGAGGAAGTAGAGGATGATAGGGTTAAAAAACAGAGCAAAATGAAAGGAATTTAAAGAGAGTAGTAGGTGTCTGTGGTAGTCTTAAAGTCTATATAAGTGTTGGGGAGGAAATCTAGTAGTAACTGTTTGTGTCCGTTCTGGCTAAGGTCAATGGGAGCGTAGGTAGTCGAGAATGGAGGAGCTAGTTAAATGTTAAATTATTTATGAGTGGGAGTTAGAGTTAGATATTAGGGGATTTGTATAGGGGATTGTTGGGTCATGGTTTAATGCATGCAGATATACAGACAGATAGACATTGTATATATTCAGCGTAAAAAAACGAAATGAATTTAAATAATATAAAGCCTCAATGTAAACATGTTCCCTCTTAGCTATCGGTGTGCAGAAAGATTAACCAGAGGATCTCCTGATGTTTCTCAATTAATACCACAAAATTAAGCTAGCACATTAGTGGTTAGCACTTATGTCAACGTGTTTGCGAGTGTATATATATATATATATATATATATATATATATATATATATATATATATATATATCTTTTATATTTTCCTTGCTTCAGTCATTAGACTGCGGTAATGCTGGAGCACCGTCTTGATATAAAGCATCATTAATAATAATGAGAAGATGAAGAAGAAGAAGAAGAAGAAGAAGAAGAAGAAGAAGAAGAAGAAGAAGAAGAAGAAGAAGAAGAAGAAGAAGAAGAAGAAGAAGAAGAAGAAGAAGAAGAAGAAGAAGAAGAAGAAGAAGATAGATAGATAGATAGATAGATAGATAGATAGATAGATAGATAGATAGATAGATAGATAAGAAAGAACCGCATAAGTAAAAAGAAAATATTACTTCTAATTGTTTCATCTGTCAAAGGTTGACAAAAATTTTTAATGATTATTTATACATTTAATATTAAATCATTATCATGTGCATTGCATATCTCTCGCCATTAAATTTAAAATAATACACGAGAATGTCTGAGGAAAAAGGCTGTTCTTCTGTAAACCATTGATAATTATAGATGCTGAAGAAATAAGTCGACTTTTATGAATATTAACCACAATTCTTTAGAAAATATTCTACAAATCTATCATTAAATTTTTAACTATCTTCTTTGCTTTCAATATATTAGCATTTATTTGTTTGCTTGTCGGTGTATTTGCTTGTGGCGTTCATTTTTATTTGTATTGTTCGTTCGTTCATTTCTTATTTATATATTTATTACTAAACTGTCAAAATTGCCAGAGAAAGGATATTTTCGTCTGTTTGCCAACAACCCAACTACTTAATGATATTTGAATAAATTTCATTGCATTCTTACAGTGCCGCAGCAAATTTCAGTCCTAAATTCCATTGCAAATATTCGTGTTAACAACAGCAACAACAGCAGCGACAGCAGCAGCATTGTAGTAGTAGTAGTAGTAGTAGTAGTAGTAGTAGTAGTAGTAGTAGTAGTAGTAGTAGTAGTAGTAGTAGTAGTCTTTTCCTGATGTTGTTGACTTTAACCCCAGGTCAGCCTGTGAAAGTCCCATCTCTTCTGTAGTGTAGCTAGAACAAAATGCACACTTCCTTTCGAAAACAATTTGTGCGAGATTTTACTCACGTTTGTAAGAAATAAAGTGATCACGAGGATCTTCCGTCATTGGCTCGTAAGAGTAGAAGCAGTAATCTGACTTTTGTTTCTACATGGTATTACTGGTATTCTTTTGGTGTTATTATTTAGCCCCAGAACAACCTGACATAGCAGACCTATAAAAATAAAAGCATTTCAGCCATGACAATCACGTCGGAAAACATTTATGCACTATGTACACTTTTAAGACAATACGTTGTTCTTTGACGGCGTTTGGGCTAACATTTAATTGGCCGAAGCATGGCTGTGTGCATAAGAAGCTCGTTTCTAATCTATAGGGTTCCAGGTTCGATCCCACTATACGGTACTTTAGACAAAAGTGCTCTCTATCATAGCCTCTATTTGACCAATACCTTGCAAACGGAATTTCGAACACCGAGAGCGAAGAAACAATGCATACATACATACATACATACATACATACATACATACATACATACATACATACATACATGCATACATACATACACGCACGCACGCACAGACACACACACGTGTATATATATAATGCGCTTAGAGCAGTTTTTGGCCACCGAATCCCACTCATAAAGTATTGGGTAAATCAAGGGTGTGGTAGAGGTCATTTGCCTAAGGTACTGCGCAGTGACATCGAATCTGGAGTAACGTGCTTGCGAAGTAACCCTCTTAAAAACAAGTGCAAGTGTTTACTGTATCGCGCTCAGAGGAATAAACCACAAGATCGAGCTTGTAGCAAATGGCATTCATAGAATAAACTTTAATGGGCGTTGTCCATGAGAAGGGACTACTTGTGAATAACTCTATATTCCGTGCTGGACACTGCGTAGCGAAATGGTTAAGAAGTTCACTTCACAATCACGAAGTCACGAGTTTAATCCAACCCTGGGGCATTTTAGGCGTCTTTTATCATAATCTTGTGTCAAGCCACGTCTTGTGAGAAAATCGTGAAGACAGCCCATTGAATAGATTCTAACTGTAATTCAAAGGATCCTACTTGTCACACCATTTCACAATGGTTCCGCTTGAGGATTGTGTTAAGGGGCGCATGAGTGTTAAATAGTGAATCACTACCGTGTTAATTTAATGCATTAGTAGTTCAATTGATCGAAAAACACTCGCCCTTGAAACCAATGAAGATTCGTTTACTGCTTTTATCGCTATATTTCTTAGACGATACCAGATTTGACAAGTTAGAAGCATCATTAGATTATTCGCATCCCATATTATGTAGAAAACTGCAATTTTCATTTAGACATCGAACTCAAACCTAAAAATCATAGGTTAACCTCAAGTTAACACTAGATTAATTCTGGCCAAGTAGATTTATGACCAAACACCTTCCTGCAGTGTTAATTCTACCTTTTTTTCTGCATATTCAAGAATACATGACCTAATGTGTTGTGTCCTTACCTTGTTTAAGAAAGCAAGATGTAGTCTGAGAAAGATTAAGCTGCGTTTTCTAACAGGTCGGGTTCCTACGTAAAAGTTTTCCTTGATAGTTTATCTGGAAACCAATCTCTAGTGCTGATATAGAAACAAAGATTGAAATTTGGGAGATCAGTATAATTCTTTATATTGAACTCGGTGCTTGACTGGTATTTTATGTTATCGACCACAGAAGGATGAGAGACAAACTGTAACCTATGTGAGATTTGGGCCCAGAACGTAAAATACTGTAACTAACTAGTGCAAGGTTCGATGTTCAAACGATTCTGTTATTCTGAAGGGCCAACGAGAGAGTCCCTCCTTGGTTGCCGAGCCAGATAGAAATAGCAAACAAATCTCCCTCAAATCAAACTCCTAGCGCTTTATAAGACACATTTGATAATGTGGCCTCAAGTTACCAGCACATTGGAAAAAAGCGGAATAGCCATGTCTGGAC
The DNA here is from genome assembly GCF_046866305.1 of Octopus bimaculoides. Lineage (NCBI taxonomy): Eukaryota > Metazoa > Mollusca > Cephalopoda > Octopoda > Octopodidae > Octopus > Octopus bimaculoides. Next base: position 154,534,472 of record NC_142930.1, on the reverse strand, counting down.
TACCTTTGATTGCAGGCCCACTTGATCTGGGCTGATGAGTGGGACTAAACAACAACCGGGTTAATTTTGTTTTCAAATTTTGGTACAACACCAGTAATTTCAGGAGAAGAGACAAGTCAATTACACCGACCCTAGTTCGCAGCTGGTACTTATTTTATCACCCCTGAAAGGATGAAAGGCAAAGTCAACCTCGGCAGAATTTGAACTCAGAAAGTAAAACAGGAAGAAATATCGTTAAGTATTTTGCTTGGCGTGATAACGATATTACCAGTTCACCGCATTTGACACGGTTAATATCAACTACAGTCAGGACGACAGATAGGCAGAATCGGTAGAGCATTGGAGCTGTGTCCTGGCGGCCATATTGAGACACTGCCATCGAGACTGTAGTCAGTCATATGAAACCCCAGAAGCCCAGTACTAAATATCCCTCATAATGCATATATATATACATATATATATATATATATATATATATATATATATATATATATATATATATATATATATATATATATATATATATATATATATATATATATATATATATATATATATATATATATATATATATATAGTATTAGGGAAAAGAACCAAGGTTTATGAATTCATCGATGAAAATCCACTGTCACATATTGAATTCATAAACCTTGGTTCTTTTCCCTAATACTATATATTAATATATATTTTATACTGTGAAGCTTAATTTAATTTTAATTTTTAATAAATTGATTTTAATTGAGTTTTTACCTGTAATTTTCGATTTTATCCCTAATATTATTATTATTATTATATATATATATATATATATATATATATATATATATATATATATATATATATATATACGTTCGGGTAGCAATCGACTTTTTCTATCCAAATGAGTTTCCAACTCAATATTTACATGTTATCAATTATATAGCTTTACATGAACTTCGCGAGCCAATTCTATGTATATATACACATGCATACACACACAACACACACACACATATGCATATATATATATATATATATATATATATATATATATATATATATATATATATATATATATATATATATATATATATATATATATATATATATATATATATATATATATATATATATATATATATATATATATATATTATATATATATATATATATATATATATATATATATATATATATATATATATATATATATATATATATATATATATATATATATATATATATATATATATATATATATATATATATATATATATATATATATATATATATATATATATATATATATATATATATATATATTATATATATATATATATATATATATATATATATATATATATATATATATATATATATATATATATATATATATATATATATATATATATATATATATATATATATATATATATATATATATATATATATATATATATATATATATATATATATATATATATATATATATATATATATATATATATATATATATATATATATATATATATATATATATATATATATATATATATATATATATATATATATATATATATTATATATATATATATATATATATATATATATATATATATATATATATATATATATATATATATATATAGGGCTGCGAAGCGAACATCATAACCGTATCCCCGTACCTTGTAGTATTTGTTTTATTACTTTTTGTTTTGTTCTTTTCTTTCTACGTTCTGGGCTAAGTTTAAACTGAAAGTCCACTTTCACTTTCACTTTCACTTTCGTTTACAGACAATAAAGATTAGCTCCAGCTAAGTACAAGTAGAGGAACTTCATAATATTCATCAATACACTGCCCTCCCCGCCATTGTTTCTTCTGTATATGCATTCTGATTCTATTCGAAATTACCATTAACTTCATTCACATTTGCTCTCTCTGTTTTTTCCTAACATGTAATGGAATCTTTATTGCCGTCATTATAATTCTAATCAATACCATCATCACCACCATCATCATCATCATCATCAACAACAACAACAACAACAACATAATCAAAATCACCACCGCTGCTTTTATTTCGTTATATAATTTCCTTACACCCCATATGTGTCTCTCTGTGTGTGTAGACATACATACCTATAAATATGTTAATATGTTTGTAT
>NC_142930.1:154524827-154527327 GCF_046866305.1 Octopus bimaculoides | reverse complement strand
AGTACGATGCTTACAAAAAATAAGTCCTGGGGTCGATTTGCTCGACTAAAGGCGGTGCTCCAGCATGGCCGCAGTCAAATGACTGAGACAAGTAAAAGAGTAAAAGAGTAATAGTATACCTAAAGAAACGTATAGTTGATTGTGGATGGAGTAATCTTGATTCTAGTTCTGTCCTATCCTGGCCCTAACAAAACAACAAACCAACAAACAATCAAGATAGTAATTTATAAATATTTGCAAACTCTATTGATTTTTACCGACATATGTTGTGTTGTTGTTGGCACTCCGTCGCTTACTACGTCGAGGGTTCCAGTTGATCCGATCACCGGAATAGCCTGCTCGTGAAATTAACGTGCAAATGGCTGAGCACTCCACAGACACGTGTACCCTTAACGTAGTTCTCGGGGATATTCAGCGTGACAGTGTGACAAGGTTGACCCTTTTGAATTACAGGAAAAACAGAAACAGGAAGTAAGAGTGAGAGAAAGTTGTGGTGAAAGAGTACAGCAGGGTTCGCCACCATCCCCTGCCGGAGCCTCGTGGAGCTTTTAGGTGTTTTCGCTCAATAAACACTCACAACGCCCGGTCTGGGAATCGAAACCGCGATCCTATGACCACGAGTCCGCTGCCTTAACCCCTGGGCCATTGCGCCTCCACTTACCGACATAATCCACCAACTAATCGTTATTGTTGTTATTGTAGTGGTTTTACAACAGCTATTATTGTTGCTATGCCTGCTCTTGTTGCTACTGGTGTGGTTGGTGTTTAACTCTAGGTCTGTCTTCACCAAGTACGTCTATAATGGAATAAGTGGGTGCCATGACCATTTTTATACCGCTATTATTGAATTATATCGGTATTATTGATTTATTATTGATTATTGAATGTACCTTACTTCTTCTTTCTTCAGACAACAGGATGTGATCTGAAAGAGATTTTGTCACCTATTTCTAGGTCAAGCGACCGTGTAGTGTGTCCCTTCCAAGAAACCACGATTTATATTTACCGGTTTTATTTACCCGCATTCGTCTACAACACTCACCGGCGTCTCATGACAACTACGTCTATGTAGTTGTTTTTGTTGTTCTTGTTAATAAAGTTGATTAATTTCTGGTCAATTGATCATGTACACATTTAATCAGAACTGATGGAGTTGTCACCATCGATTCCCTTTTGTTTCAAATATAGTATTTCCTCCGCTAAATATTATTGCTAAATTTTCCTTTGTCTTCTCTCTGAATCTTGATAAAGGAACTCATTCCGAGACGTTAAACTCTCTTCTTTATATATATAAATTTATTTCTGTATCTTTCAATACATCTCAACGCTTCTAAAAAAAAAAACTTTGTTTACTTTCATCGAAAGTTGAAGTTAACGTTAGCGTCTTATGAAACTAAATTTATAAGTTCTAAAATTGCAGTATAATACGTTACTGAGCAGTTTAGCTTAATGGTAAAGCACTTGTCGCGTAATCACATGAATGTAAGTTCGAGTCTCATGGTTGGCCGGTAACGTATTTTACTGCAATGAATGGATAATTTATCCTGATTACTATTTATTAGCATTATCACGCGTTTGAGAATTAAAAAAACTATTTCTGTATCATTCAATACATCTCAACGCTTCTAAAAAAAAAACAAATTTTGTTTGTTTACTTTCATCGTATATATATATATATATTAACTTTTAGTTCTGTTGAATTTAAATCTTTTAACGTATTATTATTATTTCTGAAATCTTCTACGACTACGTTATCTAACGTATTCTTACTTTTTGGGATAGCTAGAATGTGATTCTTGTTGAATTTCGCAACAATTTCTTCCATTCTAGCCTTGGTTATCTTTAACAGAATCTATCTAGTTCCAAGCATTCAAGTCAGATGTCTAGTTCTGAAGATAGCTGTTTCTTATCCGTCATCGATATTGTCTTTCCGCCTCTGATTAAAATTTTCATAAAAATGGCTGACCGACGACCATATACAGACATGCACATTGATGGTTTGTATTTCTGTATGTGTATGCGTGTGCGTGCGTGTGTGTGCGTGTATGTATGTGCGTGTGTCTGGGTGTGTATGTGTGTGGATATAGTACATGTCTATATTTTCTAAATGTTTAATTCTCCTCCTTCTATTGATTTCTCTATCACAATCTGTTTTTCACGTGACATATTACAATGAATAATAATAATGATAATAATAATAATAATAATAATAATAATAATAATAATAATAATAATAACAACAACAACAACAACAACAACAACAACAACAACAACAATAATAATAATAATAATAATAATAATAATAATAATAATAATAATAATAATAATAATAATAATAATAATAATAATAATAATAATAATAATAATAATAATAAATCTTGAGAAAATAAAAACTTACAGAACTTTACTTTAAAAAAGATACACAAAAATTTGTGAAGTTTCAGATTCCATACAACAAATTTTATGTTCGCTTTCATTTATTTTAATCAACGACATTTAT
>NC_142930.1:154494827-154519827 GCF_046866305.1 Octopus bimaculoides | reverse complement strand
CGTATATATGTATATATATATATGTATATGTGTGTATATGTTTGTGTGTGTGTGTTTGTCCCCCCAGCATTGCTCGACAACCGATGGTGGTGTGTTCGGCAAAATGAGACCGATAGAATAAGTACTAGGCTTCCAAAGAATAAGTCCTGGGGTCGATTTGCTCGACTAAAAGGCGGTGCTCCAGCATGGCCGCAGTCAAATGACTGAAACAAGTAAAAGAGTATGTATAGAGTGCAGAACCGAAATAGTTAATAGGTTAATAGTGATAGGAAAAGAAGTACAAGACAATGCGTTTGCCTGTTTAATTTATATGAAAAATTTATAAACGACTATACAAAAATCCTTACAGATTAATTTCAAATGATGATCGGGAATAATTCCCTTTTAGATATTCATAAAAAGTATAACTTGTATACTTATGAACCAGTCCGTAAAAAGCTGTAAGTAAAGGGTTTTACTATCTACAAGATTTATCTTTAACGGAGAATTAGAAAGTTTGTTTCGAGATAGGTGGAAGAATGAGGGTTACGTATAGAAGGTGAGTGATAAGAAGTAAATGCAATTAAAGCCATAAATGCATTTAAGATAAAGGATGTGCTGCAATGATTAAATTTGTAAGGAAGGACAAGACAAATTGTAAACAAACCTCTCAAAACCAGAGGTAATATCTCAATAAGTTTTGTTCGGAGAATGGTTAAAAATAACGTTGTAATGATTATCAACGCATTGGTAGATGAAAAGTAATTAAATAATAAAGAGCAACTGTAAACAAGCTGAGTTATAACCATGCTCTGCGGTGTTATAAGGAATGAAAAAGTAAAGTGTGTCTCTAAACAGATGTTATAGAGTTCAAAAACTCTAAACTGAAATGAGATACACTGAATTTATATATAAATTAAGCATGGTTTGTTCGATAAGGATAGCAATAAATGTGAATTATAATACTTATTTCTTTTCTCAAGGGTAAAATTATAAAAGTTCAATCAGAACACTAAAAGTGATTAAATTTTACCAGTCACAGAGGAATACTAAGTTCTTTACACCAGTGCTTCTCAAACTATCTGATGTGGTGCACCGGCAGTTTTTTTTTTATGTGCCAGGGACCGGTAATATTCCTTAGTAATTTTAATCTATACCGGAAACAACATATATAATGAATATAATAAAAGTTGATAATTTATTAATCTTATATTTATTTTGTAAACAAATAACGCAATATTACATAAGCATTTTATAAGCATTTTATAATGTTTCTTTCTTTTCTGGAAACTCGCCGCGTACCGGCAGCTGATGGCTCGTGGACTGGCACCGGGCCGCGGACCACCACCACTTTGAGTAGTACTGCTTTACACCATTTCATCCAGTTACTAATTTTTTTTCAGTTTTGTCCTTGCTGGGCAATTTTAGATCTAATTTCCTTTCTTTGTATAGCAGGGCTCGGAGGTATCCTATCTTTTCTACATCACTTAATGAGGGATACAGTTCTTGAATGAGAACAGTATGCAGTGAAAGACTTAATACGAAGTAAGATCATACATTTTTTTTTTCTTTATATTATATTATATATCAGAAAATAACAGACTTGTTTATTCTTTTACTGCATAAGCTCAGCACCATACCCACAAATAATTCCTAATCCATATTAAGATTTGTTCAGCACTTCAGTAAAAAAAGATTTCACTAGAACTAAATTTGATGGACCCTATGGAGTACGTATATGACTTTTTAATGAGTGTGTATGCCCCAGGATAGTGAATTCCATGTGGCAAACTCCTAGGTAGCTTTTTTTTTTTTCCAAAGCTGTTTGTATCTGATTGAATATAAAATCGGGACCGTTCTGGATAGTTTCATATCCAAACCTACGTTGCTGATATTCTTATGCCTCTAACCACACAGGCTTCTAACTTTCTACGCGCCACCTGATGAGAGATAAAGTTCTTGAAACGGAACTTCATTTGCTGCGTGGCAGACTCACGTATATTTTTGTTATACCGTGTATCAAAAGTTAATTAATTCAATTAATCCATTATTTATATGAACAATGGTCGTAACAAAATTCAGTGAATATGTGATATGTGTGTGTGTCTTCGTATTTATGTTTGGTCCCTCCTCTGCCACCACTTAACAACCGGTGTCGGGTAGTTTACCTCACCTTAACTTAACAGTTCGGCAAAACAGACCAATAGAATAAGTACCAGTCTCAGAAACAAGTACTGGCACAAAAAACCCTGCAAGGCACTGCCTCAACATAATCGCAGTCCAATAGCTGAAAAAGGTAAAAGATAATATATATATATATATATATATATATATATATATATATATATATATATATATATGCTCGTACAGTATTCACACATTCAATCTTAATACATTTTCATATAAAAATCAATATATGTTGAATAGCTGTTGATGTAAAATTTTGCATTTTGAATGATGTGTGTGTTTTTGCTATTCCAAGTTTTTGTAGCTAAGAGATTTCATTTGTTATTTATAACACTGCGTAGCAAATGCATATATATATATATATATATATATATATATATATATATGTATATGTGTACCTGATATATATATATACACACACATTTGCATGTATTCACGTGTATATTTAGTATTATAGTGTCTGTAACTATAGTCATTTGGGTTAATGGAATTGAAATAAAGCATATAATTTGAAGGCCTTCAATTAGAAAACATTGATCACGTGTACCCATCTAAATCCATCTAGTGTGAGATATTTGTAGGCAATCCATTTATTATGTGACAACATTCAATGCTTGCTTTTAATGAAAAATTTAAACAGGAATAAAGCATTCGTGAACACTCACAACTCACTGGAAATAGCCTAATATAAATTTACGTATGTGTGTATATATATACATACAAACATACATACATACATACAAACATCCATACATACACATATGTATATACATATGTATAAACATGCATGCATATTAGGGTGTTGTAGGTACCTTTGGCAATGTAGCTTAACTTGAAACTTCATGCTAAATAGAAAATTTACATATTAACTCACTATATTAACTTACAAAAATAACAACTTGTATTTGTTTGCTTTGACATTTCCAAATATTTGAGCCTTACATCTGTGGAACTGCATTGCGTGTGGTTTCTAGTTATGAAATTATATACCTTCACTCCCTCTCTCTCTCCCTCTCCCTCTCTCTATTATCTATCTCTCTGTATGTATATATATATATATATATATATATATATATATATATATATATATATATATATATATATATATATATATATATATTGTGTGCGTGTGTGTATACATAGACACGTTTTGAGTTAGCTGACAGAAACTTCGAAGTCACTGTGAATACTATTCTTCCTAAAGTATAATGAATAATGATATATATATATATATATAAATTATAGAATGAAGGTCTACAAATCTAATCATGTTTGTCAAAAATGGAGGAGATAAGATGTTAAAAAGTTGTAAGAAGTTTATTCGTGCATACGATCGTTTCGTAAATACATATAAAACCATTTTCAGAATTTGCAAATATCAAAGTACTCATCAGTGCAAAAAAGATAAGAACTTAAAAGAAAGAGCGGAGAAGTTGGACCTATGAGTTTCATGTCTATTTGTTCTTATCCTCCTTGTGTAATAGGGATGGAATCCATGTCAATTATTAAACCACAACTTGATATTTATCTTTCACTAGATGGAGTACTTTTTTGTTGATTCTACCTCTAATGGATCTTTAAGCTGTTTGCATATCTGTGTGTGTGTATGTGTGTGTGTAATATATGTATAAATATACATACATACATTTATATAATATATGTATAAACACTTTAAAAGTGCGGTAGAATGCACGACACGCTGCCAAAAGTTTTCGGCACCCCAATCTAATGTTCTCCATGATTTGGCAATAAACATCATAACTCCAGATAGGTTAGTGTACAGATTCCAGGCCATTATACGGAAAAGGAACACAGTAAATATAAGCGGTATTTTATATTTTATATAATGTACATGTGTTTCGGTCAGCCTTTTGACCAATTACATAACACAATGCTGTCAACACATTTTGTCAGTATTATTAGCGAAAATATAGCAAAATTGCAGACCCTTGTACAGACCAGCATGTAAATAAGAACCGTCAAGTTATTATAGCAGAATAGATGGTGAAGGAAGTGAGAGAGTAAGAATGCATGAGAGAGAAGAGAGATGATGTGGGAGAAAGGGGGATATCAGGACTATGCCTCCCCATACAAGCTGTGGTGAACATATATGTACTCACACACGCTCACATAAGACCATATGCACAAATATGATACGGAGGAAACAGAGAAAAAACAGATTTTAGCCAATCTAGTATCAAGAGAAATAACAGTGGTAACAAACAACCACAATATGGCAATACGTAGTAAGGGAACACATACTGCGTAAATGCGGGAACGAGATAAAAGTGTTATTCCGATGTAGGATACTGTATACCTTTCGTTCTGTTTCTGCAACAATACGAGAACCTTGTGGCAAAGATACAATCGTAGCACGTTGGGAAAGAGCAGAAGACCAAGCTATAACGTTGCAGTTACAGTTAAGAGTCATCCAGTATTGTCAGAAGGTCCGAGACTTCCTGTGAGTGCGAAAAACATCTACTTCTTTAGGGTTATTAAGTAGGGCGATAAATGCTAGTTAATATAATTTCCAACTCCTCTTTGATACAGTCTGCTGGGACATGTATCCTACCTAATTACATACATACATACATACATGCATACATGCATACACGAACGCACACACACACACACACATACACACACACATATAGAGACAGACAGACAGAAACAGACAGGCTGGCAAACAGACAGACTGGCAAACAGACAGACTGGCAAACAGACAGACTGGCAAACAGACCGACTGGCAAACAGACAGACTGGCAAACAGACAGACTGGCAAACAGACAGACAATGGTGCAAGTAAACGTATAAAACTGCTTGCGTTTAATATAGAAGATATATATACTTGTGTATGTGTGCGTGTGTGTGTGTGTGTGTGTGTGTGTGTGTGTGTGTGTGTGTGTGTGTGTGTGTGTGTGTGTGTGTGTGTGTGTGTGAATAAAGAGAAAGCAAAGACTGAAAATAGATATGTATATATTAACTGAACAAACTTACACAGAGTACAAAGACGGAGAAAATGAAAAAGGAGAAGGTTTGGTGTTACAAGTCCGACGGCTGTTTCTGGGGTGGGGGCTCGGAGTTACATGTTGGCAGATGTAGTTCACTAGAATATGCAGCCAGTAATGGAAGCAAATAAACATTGGCTAAATCTGACCTTCGTCTTCGGGGTGAAGAGTTAAAAATCTGACTTTTACTCCTCAAACTTGGTCCTCGGTAAAGGTTTCGGAGTGTAAGTTCAAATCATTTAAGTGCTAGAAGTGTTTACTATATTGAGAATCTCTAAATCTCATCTGTTGAGTCTCTCTCTCTCTCTCTCTCTCTCTCTCTCTCTCTCTCTCTCTCTCATCATATATTTAGACCAAACGTAATGTTAAACAGAAACAACAACACTCATTTACAAATTATCATTTCAAACATATAAAACTATAGCCGTCACTTGCAAGTGAACATGAGTTTGTAGCATGCATTATGATTTCACTGACTGCTTTAGGGATCTATGTAGTCGTGAGCAGACAGATATTTTCTTGGCAAATCACCCTCCTTGATCCGCGAAACACCTAGGATACAACCGCTGGAAGTATAAAACAGTGCACCAACTCTAGGCTGTGGAGATTGGAGCAACATAAAATGAAACGTCTTGGTCAAGGACACAGCTCACCACCCGGTCGAGAAATCGAACACACGAACTCATGCTCACGTCCTCAAAACCCTAACCATTAAGCCACGTGCCTTCACTGTTACAAACATAAAACACTAAAACTAATTTATTACAACACGAAAAGCCTGGTAACAGCAAGTCTTGCATAATAACATACGCATAAAAGACGAGTTTACGGTCTGACATACACCAGAGAGGAGTATACACATATGATAAAAGTCTTACATCAACATATAGCGAAAATTACTGAAGTCAAATTATCACTGGGTACTGTCCATTGAGGCGAAACAATAAGAGTAACAACAGTAGCAGCGACATCAAGGAAAAATTTATGAATGTTTTGACATAAGTTTATGTGTGAAGTGTTGCCATATTCCCAGACTTGGAATCAAATTTGTAGACATTAAAAGAAAAATAAACTCCAAATGAATAAATTTACTTATCTTCCTAGATTTCTCTCAAAACTAATTTGAAATATATTGATATTAGTTTAACGCTTTATTTTCTTATTTCATTTCCATATAAACTTTTAAGTTTCATAAGGTTGAAAAGTGGTATTGCAAAATTTACTAGCATCTCGCCTCAATCGTATCCAAGTTCAACGATATACATATTCAGTAGGTTCTTTGCACTCGGTAGTTATATATTTGCATTTATTTGGTTTCAATATCGATTTTATGTCTTGAAATTTATTTTATAGGTTATCGTTATGAAAAAAAAAAGAACTTTAACTATAATATCTGCACTCGTAAATCTATGTGTGATATGAATACGAGCCTTGACATCACACTGCTTGTATGGATACAACAGTGGTTATCGCCAGTTTGGTTCGTATTTCTAATGTTGATATTTCCTATTTCCTAGCCTTTCTCGATTGGAAATCGTATGAAAATATTTCCTGGTTAAAAAGTCTAGTTGATGGCTGTTGTATTCTTTCATGGTCGCATTTTTTCTTTAATATATTTCAGAGATTTTAAAGATTATTTTATCATTCGAATTCCACGGGCGCCATCAATAAACAATCTGGACGCATCTCGATAACCTTACTCAGCCCCCATAAATAATCGCCCCTGCAAAAAAAAAAAAACGAATCCACCGAATGCAGCTATGACTTTTTCTTTGTTTTTTTTTTGTTTTTTTTTTTCTTCTTTGCAACATTATAAAGAGGAACATAATCTCTGTTCATATCAACGAAATAATGGTGTGTCTCGTCCGTTTTAATCTCCAACAACACACAATTAAGATCTTTAATGTCACTAAAAAGTATGCTAGGCCTCACAATCTGCGATGCTCTTACACAGCGATCCTGCATGCGTAACATAGCATAAATTGTATCCAAAAGTCCAGCTTCCTTTTTTAGGGCTAGAAAATTCTATAACTCTAATCAACTGGTTCTTCTTTTACAAAGAATCAAAGACCAACAATAGTATACAATACATGCGTATAGGACCATGCTATTGCTGTACACCACTATACTAGACTGCACTAAGCGACATTCCATACAAGACTTCATTTGTCAGACATGAACTTTGAGTTGCTATTGTTTTTGTTGTTAATGTTGTAATCTATCCCCAGGTCGTCCATGATCGAACACACATGTGTTCAAAGAGAATCCAGCTATGACCATCCTGCCTTTTGGCTATCAAAGATATTGCCATTCGGGACTACACTATCTAAGTTTGTTCTTTCCTTTATAAAATACGATACCATGTGAGAGTCATTGTTTGGTTGCTATTTTTGCAGGCCAGACGACCACGTAGATGGTCTCCCATCGAACTCATAAGAAATGTAAGTTTACCTTAAGTAGAATATTCGGTGAATTATTACCATACTCACTTTTTATATTAATACGTCTTGGTCACGCAACTTTCTTCACAGTATGAATGTTCCGGTATAATTTCCATTATCCTTACATATTTATGACTTCCATTGTCTATAGACAGTGTTGTGGTAGAAAGGCTTCTAATAAATAAATATTTTTTGCGCGGTTTTATTACATTTTAGCTTTCCGTACAACATCACAAGCCAAATATCATGAAGATATACTGAAACTCGATAAAGATCTTTCTAGGGATTCAACCGTATGACTGGGATGTCTTAAGGTTACACACACGGAAAAAGTGTGCAGCATCAGATTTCATTCCGTAGTTGTTTATTGTTTGCTACAAGGTTATATATTTCTTAGAGGAATATAATGAAAAGGAAATGGTAATTCAGTGTCAAAATGAAGAGTAAATACGTGAGTTACGGTATGAAGGGTTTTTATAAATTTTGGTAGGACAAGACAGATGAGAAAGAAACTGCAGAGAAAAGCCATTTTCTAAACGAAATGACATTTCAACATTTTGTGAGGCTCATGATGGCAAATCTAACTATTCCCTCAATGACGAATTTATTTTATTGTTCTTTTTTTTTCTTTTTCTAACTCACCCACAGTTATACGATTTATTTCGTGCTCTGATTTATGAGTAAACCTAAATGTTGTTTTCGTTTATCCGAGATCAGCCCTGATCGGGCAGACTTAGAATCGAAATCGCTCTTGCTACGGCCAATTTCTCTTATTTGAAGCGTTGTCTATTCCTGACTACATTATTAAATGAGACTTTTCTAAGAGGTACATTCTGATCTTATGGAAATTTGACTGCTATTTTTAACATGGTGAATAAACTTGTATAGGCTCCCTCGTTGCTAATCTTGTTGTTGTTATTTCTCTTCCAGGTCAGTGTTAATTAAGGTGTTCTCTGATTAAATGTATTCTAGCTTCGGCCATTTTATCCGGGATTTATTTTATTTTCAGATATCTAGGACTAAATCATCAAATGCGCTCTACTTTTAAGGGAGATGGATGGGATTTAATGAATTTTGTAGTTATTTCTAGCAAGTCGAATGAAGAAATAAGGATTATACAATGCAAACTGTTTCTCATTAATATAAGGTGAAGGCAAAAAAGTTCACTAATATTTTATGGGGTAGGAACCTAGTGTTTTACACACTGAGGGACAGCTACGTTAACGTACGTTAGGAGGTAAGTAATGACTTATTTATTTAATTAAAGTTAATGTGCTCACCATGATATGTTAGCACTTACATTACTATGTTCAGTTTCACCTTACTTGTTCACAGTATGCTGTAAATGTCAGGATTACACATCAAAAAAGACATACGAAACATGCTACACTGCTGCTATTCGCATCGCCAATGAAAATGTTTTACTCACTGTTTCCTATATAGGAGATGTTATGTCAGGACGAATACTGCAGTAACAGGTCTATCAATTGTGTATATACATTGAGTGTGATACACAGAGAGCTACATGTATATATTACTTAGGAGTAAAAAAGATTGCATCTGATCATCAAATAGCTGTATTTATTTCTACGAAACTTCAAGCCCTGCGGAGCTAAGGCAGTTTCGATCTAGCAGGGAATATAATTGTAGTGTACAGAGAGCGAGTTTTTACAGTTTTACTTATATATAATACAATACCAATATATGCATCTTTACGTTTAAAGAATGAAGAAAGAAGTCATACGACGATTATTGGTGTTGTTTTGTCTTTTGTTTTTTGTTGTGTTTTTTTTTTGTAGTTTTCGTTCTCGTTGTTTAGCGCCTAGACTACTCCTAACTGAGCTAACAGAACCGTAATCAAACACGTCCCATTTCTTACTTTTTCATTTATGTGCATTATGTGCAGTGGAGGCACAATGGCCCAGTGGTTAGGGCAGCGGTCTCGCGGTTTCGATTCCCAGGCCGGGCGTTGTGAGTGTTTATTGAGCGAAAACACCTGAAGTTCTACGAGGCTCCGACAGAGGACGTTGGTGAACCCTGCTGTACTCTTTCACCACAACTTTCTCTCACTCTTTCTTCTTGTTTCTGTTGTACCTGTATTTCAAAGAGCCAGCCTTGTCACACTGTGTCAGGATGAATATCCTTGAGAACTACGTTAAGGGTACACGTGTCTGTGGAGTGCTCGGCCACTTGCACGTTAATTTCACGTGCAGGCTGTTCCGTTGATCTGATCAACTGGAACCCTCGTTGTCGTAATCGATGAGGTGCATTATGTGCATACTCGGCCACATCATCCAATATGCTCTTCACATTTTGAGACAGCTATGGCGTCAATTGAGACACATTTGGCTCTATTTCTAGCTTCAAAGAAGCTATCTTCTCACTCAATAGAGCATTAATTATTATGCTTGTTTTATAAAGGTTCTCTTGATCGAAACCACATAAACGAGCAAGCCATTTCGTTGTTTTATACGTAAGAAAATATCCACTTGGCAAGCAATAAATACTAAAACTTAAAGAGTATAATTTATTCTTTGGATCGGTTGTTGTATTGCCGATAACGTTGGCAATTTACAACTTGCTGTTTCCTATATTGTGTTAATTTTATTGAATCGAGACCATAAATTATGCTTACTGAAATTGTTAAAACGTTGACGGAACTTGATTTGATAATCTGCCACAAAATCCATTCTGTGAATGTCTGTTTAATGTTTATCACTTTAAGTTACTTTCATTGATATTTCAATAATATTTAAAATATATATTACTTTCTTATTTAATTCCCTTTTTTTTTTCTATGGTCTAAAATGCCAAAAATTGCTAACGCGTAGTTTTATATTTATTTCTTGTTATTTCATTTTAAGTGCTAAAGTACATCAAAATATATGCTTCAAAGTAACCAAACGCTATTCAACAATTTTGTACCCCCGTTTTGATGTAAATTCTATGAAGCTACTTTGTTCCATTTGCTTTGATGTTCGGATCTTTGTTCTGATATATATTATTTGCTTTCCCAAAAGTTATTTTACGTTTGTCATTTATTTTCCTTTCTCAGAAATGTTTCTCTCGTTTTAAAACTCTTTACTAAACAATAGACATGATAAGCTCTCCCTCGAAATCCTTCTTCTTTGCCTTTTCTTTTTTCCATATATTTATTTCAGATAACATATATTTAATAAACCTGCCCAAACTAGTATTTTTAATAAATTGAAAATTAGATTGGCATCACACGCTATATTTTTCTTTATTTTTGTTTCCTTTTTTTTTAAATTTTAGCTTGAAAATAATAGATGGCTATTAAATAGCTTGGGTTTTAGCTTGAAACGATAAGGAGCTAATAACTAGCTTCATATATTACAAGAAAAGTCTCCAGTAAGCTCTATAATCAGATTAACATCTGTCACGTTCATAACGGCATTCATATACACACACTGATAATTGAACATGCCATCTAATAACTATAATCCAACATTTGCTAAAATTAAGCTAGAACAGCTGCCTATTTCATTGATTCTCCTCATTAAAGAAAAACAAAACTTGTTTACAGAACGTTCTCCTACAATAAGTAATTAGAATTCAGAAATAAACATAACATTCCCAACAAAAAAAATGGCAATGATGATGATAATAATAATGATAATATTAATAATAATAATAATAATAATAATAATAATAATAATAATAATAATAATAATAATAATAATAATAAATTGCATTTGCGATTCTGAAAATTCAGTAAAGAAGCTTCTGTTCTTCCTTTTTTTCCCCTCACGACACACTTTCGACCAATTGAGAATATTTTGGCGCATTTTGTTCACAAAGAATAGATAGATAGATAGATAGATAGATAGATAGATACATACATACATACATACATACATACATACATACATATACACACACATACATACATGCATACACACACATATATATATACATACATACATATTTACATACATGTATACATACATCATATATACATACATACATGCATACATACATCCAAACATACATACACGCACACACAGATAGATATTCGTTAATCAGCACAAAAAAGGAAACAACACGCGTAGTACAAGTTTTTAAAATGTAATAATTTAATGCATATAAAAGAAGGAAACACTACATACGTTTCGGACGCTGTTCCTTCATCAGAAAAAGTAACAGAATGAGAAAAGACGAGAAGAAAATTTAAGGAAACAAAGTGGTTAATGGTTAGTGGTTAGGTCGAAACGTGGTACTATGTCAAGAAAAGGACAGGGGGATATGGTGAGGGGGTATGCGCAGGTATATAAGGGTACCCATGTATAAAGATGGACACGGAGAGAGGTGTGTGTGTCTGGTGATATGGGGTGCTTGAGGACTTTTCGGGCTGTGTGGAGGATGTGCAAATATAGGAGTAAAGTGATGTGAGATTTTGGGTGTGTGGGAGGATGTTATGTTGGTGTAATGGTGCTGTACATGTGTATACTTATATGTATGTGTATGTGTATTGTAGTCGATAGATATGAATAATTTAAAGTACAGAAAATTATAAAGAATCTATGTTATATAAGGAACCATGGGATTTTCAATTTGTGGTTTTTCCCGTTTTTCTAATATAATTTCGTTAGTTTCATGACGTTCCTAGATAATTCTTGCAGTTCACCTGTGCAATGTGGTGCACTTCTTCGTAACCAATTACCTGGAAGCTAAACAACACATACATAAAGCAAAATAAACGGAGAAGAATAAAATCTGAAATTTTACGTTCAAGGCACGACAGCAACAATATTTTCAACATATATTCAACGAAGAAGCCCCTGTCTTGGCCTTATACTTACTAGACTAGAAAGTGCAGTCAAATCCCCCTGAAATCACATCTTGCTATTTTCACAAAGGAAATGACACATTACATAATGTAGTCTTAGTCAGCACTTAATAGAACAGAAGACGAGCTGGCAGAAGCGTTAGCGCGCCGGGCGAAATGTTTAGCGGTAGTTCGCCTGCCGTTACGCTCTGAGTTCAAATTCCGCCGAAATCGACTTTGCCTTTCATTTTTTCGGGGTCGATAAATTAAGTACCAGTTACGCACTGGGGTCGAGGTAATCTACTTAATCCCTTTGTCTGTCCTTGTTTGTCACATCTATGTTTATCCTATTGTGGGTAATAAAGAAATAAGAATAGAAGGTCACAGCTTGAATGTCATGGAGGTTTTAGTTCCACTTCTTATCACAAATTAGTAGTCTTTTGCACATAAGTCAGCGAGCTGGCAGAATGGATAGCACGCTGGGAAAAATGCCTCGCGGTATTTCGTCCGTCTTTATGTTCAAATTCCGCCGAATCGATTTTGACTCCTTTCGGAGTCGATAAAATAAGTACCAGATGAGGATTGGGATCGATGTAATAGATTTACTCCCTCCCCCGCATTTGCTGGCCTTGTGCTAAAGAATTTCTATCTGGTCGTTCTACTTGCTAAAAATATTAACCAAAGTTCCCTAAAATCACACCTGCTCATCTTACAAAAAACATTATTCTTCCTCAAAATCAATGGGTGGTCACGATTAGAATATTTTTATTTATTGATTCAGCCTATCAAGATTTACCTTGGTCTATACAACAACAGCGATATTGCCAATGCATTTATATTCGACATAAATGATCATCTTTTTTTATGTATTAGGAAAATATCTATTATTCAGAGAAGGAGAAAAAAAATCTCTCTGATATTATTTTCATAAATGAGACAAGGAGTTTAATGGATTTTATAAATTATTTAATAGACCAAAAAGAAAGCCAAAAATGTTTTTAAATGAATGCTGGAAGTCATTTTCAGGTTTGGAATGTATAAAGATATTTTAAAACACGTCAAATTATACACTACACTGACACATACAGTAGGCAGTTAAAAGTTTTGAATAGATATTTGCAAAATAAATTATTTACAAAAGACAAGATAATTACTTCCTGAAATATATGAGTAAATATTACACCATTTATCTTTTTAAGAAAAAAACTTTCTTTAACGCAATACTTTTGTAGAACATTTATTTAAAAGATAGTAGTTAAAATGTTATATGTCCAGACTTTAGAATTTCTTTTCTTTTTTTTTTCAATTTCTTTTCTTTGGTCTGTTTAAGAAAAAAATGCAGCAGACTTTATTAATATCTGAAAATCTGCAATGACACACATAAACACACACACACACACACACAACACACACACAAACACACACACACACACGCTGATACATATATGTTCGCGTGTGTGTATGTATATATGTGTGTGTGTGTGTGTGTGTGTGTGTGTGTGTGTGTGTATACATATATACATACGTATAGATATATATACAAATATATATATGCATGGATATATTCGCATATATATATGTTTATATACACACACATATATATAACAAACGATGGATAGGTATATATACATGTATATATATATATATATATATATATACATGTATGTGCGTGTATATATATATATATATACACACACAAGTATTTTTATCTATAGATACATACATATATATACAGACATATACAGCCAGCCAGTTATACATACATACATACATACATACACACATACAGGTATAATGATTGGGTACGTAAGTTTATTTCGCTCTTTCGTGATAGCATTTCAAAATGTGTAGCCTTCTTTGATAAACCATCAATCTATGTCAGGATTAAGAAGTGAGGCATCCTAAAATGCAGATAATAATGTCATTTTTTACAAAGTCAAAGGACTCGTGCATTTAATAACATAATATATGAGTGTCTGTGCATGTTTGGATCTGTGTACAGATATGCATATACATACATACATACATATATATATATAGATATATATAGATATATATATTATATGTGTGTGCGTGTGTAGAGACATGTATATGTTCTGCCTCTCTCTCTTTCTCTCTCCCTCTCTCTCATTCCTTATGTGTGTGTGTGTGCGTGTATGTGTGTGTGTGTGCGTGTGTGTCTGTGTGTGTGTGTGTGTGTGTGCGTGCGTGTGTGCGTGTGTGCGGGTGTGCGTGTGCGTGTGCGTGTGTGTCTGTGTGTAATTTACACAGATGTATATATAAAAATCAATATTAGGAATATTGTATTAATTCTTGTGGAAGAAAGAAAGTCTGATTAGAATTTTGGAATATAATAAGAAGTATAGTTTCCTCTTGAATGATAATCGAAGCGATTGTTAATTGATTTAAAATCTTATATAATTATAATGTAAATATACATGCGCAAAGGCACATACCTACTCATTTACACATGCATACACATGGTGAATCTATAGAAATATATTTGTGTAGGTGTTAACATGTGTCCATGAGCGTATAACATATGAAACAAATTTTCTATTTATTTATATTATTAATAATTATTTTATATTTAGATGATGTATGTTTTCCACGAGTGGAATATAATAAACATTTATAACTAATTGAAAATTAGTTTTGGTAATTTGAGTCTAAATAGATCAGCGTAGCGAATATAAATGTGCAGACACACAGATGACACCTTTTGGGAATGAATAAGTACTACTTGCTGCGTACCGGATATTGTGTGCCTTACAACGGTTAAATTTTTTAATGAAAGTTCTATCCAAATTGAAAACCATGAGAACTTCAAGAAAGAGCATCCTTTGTACATCTATATCCAATACAACAAACTACCGACATCATCTGGATGCTTATTAACATAGATAATAATGGTCTCAAATTTTGGTACAAGGCCAGCATGTTCAGGGTAGGGGTTAGTCGATTACATCGACTCCAGTGCTCAACTAGCACTTATTTTATCGACCCTTTTATGAAAGGATGAAAGGCAAAGTCGATCTCTGCAGATTTGGTAACTTGCTTACCAACCACATGGCTCTGGGTTCAGTCCCACTGCGTGGCACCTTGGGAAAGTGTCTTCTTCTATAGCCTCGGGGCGACCAAAGCCTTGTGAGTTGATTTGGTAGATGGAAACTGAAAGAAGCCCGTCGTATATATATGTATATATATATAAGTGTGTGTGTTTGTGTGTCTGTGTTTGTTCCCCCAACATCGCTTGACAACCAATGCTGGTGTGTTTATATCCCCGTAACTTAGCGGTTCGGCAAAAGAGACCGATAGAATAAGTACTAGGCTTCCAAAGAATAAGTCCTGGAGTCGATTTGCTCGACTAAAGGCGGTGCTCCAGCATGGCCGCAGTCAAATGACTGAAACACGTAAAAGAGTAATAGGCACTTTTGACTTTGGAGTAGCTACCATTTTATGTTTCCTATCTATAAATAAGGTTTTATATTTTACTTTACAGGAAACGCGACATCAGCACATACGTTAATACACAAAAGCGTTGTTTAAATAAACTCTGCGTGCTTCCTTAAAAATAAAAAAGAAGTTACAAACATGTTGAGAGACGTATGTTTCTATCGTATTCTGATTATCAGTTGATAAACGAAAATGTTTTGTTGAAAAGGAATGTCAGAAAAAAAAAACTAAGAAATTACTTTATATCAAATAAAAAGTTTACACTGGGGTCGATGTAATCGACTTAATCCCTTTGTCTGTCCTTGTTTGTCCCCTCTATGTTTAGCCCCTTGTGGGCAATAAAGAAATAAGAATCGTTAGCAAGCCTGGCAAAAATGCGTAGCGGTATTTCGTCCGCCTTACGTTCTGAGTTCAAATTCTGCCGAGGCCAACTTTGCGTTTCGTCATTTCAGATTTTATAGAATAAGTACCAGTTGATCGTAGGGGTCGATGAAATCAGCTTCCGAAGTGCTCGCCCTTGTGCTAAAAATTGAAACCAATATATTTTTTGCCATTTAGGTGCAAATCCAGCAATTGTGAGAAATTAAGGAGTTAGTCGATACCATTGAATTCAATACCTGACTGATATCTTATTTTGTCGACTCTGGAGGGGCACGATTTGAACTTAGAACAGTCGGGATGTCTAGAGAGGGAGAAAATAGGTACAGTGTGGGACAAAATATATTTAGCTATGTCTTTATGTTTCCATTTTAAATCATGCTCAATAAACACTCACAACGCCCGGTGTGGGAATTGAAACCGCGATCCTATGACCGCGTGTCCGCTGCCCTAACCACTGGGCCATTGCGCCTCCTGTCTCTGTAGTAACAACATCAGAAACGACAACACAGTATTGACACTGCCTCGTGCAGTAAATAACAGACGCAGCTACAGAAGTATGAACGCCAGCGGTAGTGATAACACTGTATCAGCACAGTTAGAGGATCTATTTTAAAACGGGGGCGCCAGTTTTCATTTATGTTTTATGTAGTGTTTTTGGTACGGAAAGACTTTCAAACTTCGTATACTTATCTATTTTGTGTTATAGAACAGAAAAATATTTTTGTATTCGAATTTATTTCATGTAAAAAATTGTCTTATTTCGATAATTTCTACTAATCACTGACGTCTATTCAGTTGAAAACAGTTAGCGCTGTAACGGTGTATATCGTATTAATCCCCTAACCCTAACCCTAACCCTAATTAGACTGTTAACCCTAACCCTAACCCTAACCCTAAAACTAACCCTAACTCTAGAATCCGAACTCTAAAATTGTTACACACATAGATACGCACAGCGTAATTTATTATATAAACAATATATGCGTATAAATTACGATTAAACCGGATGAAATATGTCACAGGGAATAACATTTTTATGACCGCCCAGCAGTAACTCTATTGAGCTGAATAGACGTCAGTGATTGGTTGAAATTACAGAAATACGACAACTTTAACATGGAATAACTTTCGAATTCCTTTTTTTTTTTTTGTTAAGAAGACTAAGAGTAAAAGATGTTTTATATGACACATTCTACCAGTGTCCCAAGTTTCAAAGTGTTTCGTTAGTGTTTCGTTAAGAAAATACTGGCGCCCCCGTTTTAAAATAGATCCCAGTTAGATTCAGTAGTAACAACATCAGTATGTGACAACACTACATTTACACTATCAGATACAGTGGTAACAACATCAGCTGCAGTGACAACACTGCATTAATATTGCCAATTACATTAGTAACAGTATCAGCAACCGTGACTAATATACTCATTATCAATGTTGTTCAAGCTCCATCCACTCATTTATTTTTCTAGGTAATTGCCTTACATTGTCTCCATGATCTAATGTGTAGCTTCCTTTTCTGGATGGAAGCTGGTAGTTTGACAGATAGTTGTCTGATACTTCTAAGAGATTGAACATTCATGTAGAAGTTCCTTCTTTGGCTCACAACAACAGTATTGGCCTCATGTACAGCAACAGAGTTTAGGATTGTATAACAATAGTGAACTTCGCTCAAGCAGTCGAACGTTGTAAAATGGACGATACCAACTCTATGAAACAAGATCAGAAACTTTTAAAATATTAGTTGGTGGAAGTAAGAGACCAATCACACGTCCAAAGTTTTGGAGGCTTTTTGTTTCTCTTTTGTTGTTGTGTATGTATGTGTGTGTTTACTTTGGAGCATGTAAATCTTTCCATCAAGACTGGATGGCACATAGCTTTTCCAGAAAATCTGGCCCACAGTGTTCTCAAGTTTTCAATATGTTACACATGAGCATGTAAACGCATCGCCAGGTTCAAAGTAAAAGAGGACGCAATGAGAGAACATGTCCAAGATAGAAATAGAAAATGAAACCAATTATTGCATGAGTGATGTCTGCACAAAACAAACGTCTTCTCAAAAGTGCAATAAGTGTTATAGATACTGTCATGGATATCAAATGTTCGGATAATGTTTCTTATTTCTTTATTGCCCACAAGGGGCCAAACATAGAGGGGACAAACAAGAACAGACAAAGGGATTCAGTCGATTACATCGACCCCAGTGCGTAACTGGTACTTAATTTATCGACCTCGAAAGATGATAGGCAAAGTCGATCTCGGCGGAATTTGAACTCAGAACGTAACGGCAGACGAACTGCTAAGCATTTCGCCCGGCGTGCTAACATTTCTGCCAGCTCACCGCCTGTTCGGATAATGTTTCTAAATTGGCTTCAGGGTCTTCAGATTTGATAATAACAAGGGCCTTAGGGACGATTTCGTGCGTTCCAGTAACAAATTGGTGATAGTTAAGAGGAATCTAAGATATTTCTTATGTTGTTTGACCTTTGAAGTCACAGGTCAAAGTAATCAATTCCTACAAGAATGTCTTTGATTATAGACGTTTTTGATCAGGACTAACTTGGAACTAAACAATAACAACAAAGTAAACACAATAATTGATACTAAATCAAAAAGAAACAACCAATCAAAATAGTAACGAGTGCAAATGACAAACAGAAGAAAACAAGAAGCCATCACAATAACAAAAAATACAATAAAATTAAAAGTCTCTAACCAACATTCTGAGGAAAATTTCAAAATACTCGTCTTTAAACTATGTGTAGTCTTACTTACATTGTACCTTAAAAGGACAGAACGACAACGGTTTAGCAGTACAGGATCAAGACTGGGCAACGGCAGAGGTAAAGAAGCTGCTGTTAAGAATTTTATAGCATGTTAGAGGAGAAATAAGATTCTTAGAGGAGACATGGTTGAGTATTGTGCCGTTATAAATCTTTAACTCTTCTGAGGTCCGTTTGAAGACTCAAAACATTTTGTACTTCGAATAAGTACTTTTTAACTTCTCTTCTGACTTATATGCTTAAGGAAGGTAAGTTGTTTAAATATACGTGGTTGAAGAGAAGCCTTGATGTAAGGTCATCTGCTGGATAGTCTCAAGTCACTTGAGTTTTGATGTAGTAGCTATGGATGAGGAGAACGTTTCCATCTCATTGGACTATCGATTCCTTTTAAGTATAGTTCCTAGGTAAGCAGAATGAACAAATTTCGTCAAGTGCCTAGGAGAATTTCTGAGGACATTCAGCTCTTTCATGCCAATGGGGGAAAAGACTACAAGAGCATCTTTGGAATGTTCTGGAGTAGAGGACGGATAGTTGAAAATAATTGGTATACAAACTTCCAAAAGTATGTAAGACTTCTCAAACAAATCACTGTTTGTCAGATATCGTTTAGATCTTCCAAATAGTCCAGGTCATAATTAATCTTAAACTATTTGCTACATTATCATACAGGGACAGATGTATCAAGAGTTTCAGATATCGGCTTCAAATTTTGGCTCAATGCCAGCAATTTCGAGGAAGGGTTTAAGTCGATTATATCAATCCCAGTGTCCAGGTGGTACTTATTTTATCGATCCTGAAAGGATGAAAGGCAAAGTCGACCTCGGTGGAATTTTAATTCACAATGTAAAGACGGTCGAAATGCTGCTAAACATTTTGCCCAGCTCACCGCCTGCAGAGTTTCAAATATTGATAAGACAGTTCAAAGGTTTACTATTTGCAAACAAAGTAATACAGTAGGTAATATGTAAAGAAACGGGATTAGATATGTCCTCTGTCGTGAACTGTTCAACGAGTTCTTCAAGTATCACTTGAAGGCGAAAAGGAATCTAGGGACTAAAAGAAATGCCCTGTTCATCGCTAAATAGTATAAAAATTCGATGCGATTGCTAGGACCAGCGTGGGCAAAGGAGCTGCTTTTCGTTTTGTGCATTTGTTGTCTATAATTTGACAAATAATAACAGATGATAGTTATAAACAATTAAATTAGTAAGAATATACTTTGTACCTATTTTATCGATCCAGAAAGAGGAAAAGTTAAACTTGATAACTGTAGAATTTGAAATCAGAACATGAAGCTTCTCAATGTAAGGCGCTACTTCTTGGCGTCTGATATGCCCAAACATCTAGGTGGAGGGAAACTGTAGTGAAGTGACTATCAGATTTGCAAGCTTCAAATCTGTTCCAGAAAAGTATATTGGTATTATTGAATGTTGCATTGAGACATCTTTAAAATGTTCAATGATGTAGACCTCGAGCAGTGACTCAACTTTTCAGAACTCACCAGTCTCCATGTTATACTCAGAATTGGATTTTTCACTCGGCATGTGTCTGTTATACAATACTCCCCCCCCCCCTCTGTTTAAACTGTTGATATCTACATATCTGCTTCTACAAACATAGTGCTTATATATATACAATTTAATAACTAGTCCGACAGATAGATGAGAGTTCTTTGTTCATTGATAAAATGTAACATTAGTGTCACTATATGAATCATTAAACTTCTGGAAATGCTACTTCAACATAATCTGAATTCAAACCAAAATATATATTTAAATAATGAACTTCGGTTCCATAACTTTATCGATTTCTCTAATTCTATAATGTTTAAGGCAAATAGTTCCGGCATTTGAATTTATAATAACGTTATTGGTAATGAAAACAGCAACAAATTTAATGTCTGTGTTCTATTTTTTTCTTTCTTTCTTTTTTTTGTTCTCAACAAAATAAGCACTCATTTTGTTTTTGCTTCTTTTAAAAAGCATCTTTCCCTAATTTCCGTTGATAAAATTGCATACGCCGCACATTATTCAAATTATTTCTGTCTGCGTTCAGTCATTAATATAACAATTCAAATTCCTGTACTTGTCTCCTATTTCCTGGGGGAATCTTTGTCTGTTTGTGTATATAAACTTTCGGTGTTTTTATTAAACATTCTACTAAATAGCTAACTATATATAATATATATGTTGCTGTTTCATATATAAAAGTGCAGTAAAAATATATGGGTCACTTTTTTTTATATTCCTGGCTTAGCTCTGATCCATTAAGTAACACCATATTTAGAAACCGATATTTTTACATTTCATCATTAAAGGAATCATGTTACCTTATATTAAATTTGGTGTTCCAGGTATTAATGTTGTTGTTGTTCGTGGTGGTGGTGGTGGTGGTGGTGCTGGTGGTGGTGGTGGTGGTGGTGCTGCTGCTGCTGCTGCTGCTGCTGGTGGCGGTGCTGCTGGTGGTGGAGGAGGTGGTGGTGGTGGTGACGGCGGCGTAGGTGGTGGTGGCGGCGTAGGTGGTGGTGGCGGTGGTGGTGGTGGTGGTGGTGGTGGAGGCGGTGCTGGTGGAGGCGGTGCTGGTGGTGGTGGTGGTAATGCCGTTGATACTACAGCTGATGGTGGTGGTGGTGGTGGAGGTGGTGGTGGCGGCGTAGGTGGTGGTGGCGGTGGTGGTGGAGGTGGTGGTGGCGGCGTAGGTGGTGGAGGCGGTGATGGTGGTGGTGGTGGTAATGATGCCGTTGATACTACAGCTGATGGTGGTGGTGATGGTGGAGGTGGTGGTGGTGGTGGTGGTGGTGGTGCTGGTGCTGGTAATGATGCCGTTGATACTACAGCTGATGGTGGCAATGGCGGTGGCGGTGGTGGTACTTGACAGATGACTAAATACTCCGTACATTTTCCATCTACACTACGTAAGAAAGTAATAATAATCGTTTCTACCAAAGGGCAGAAATTTGGGGGAGGGGACTAGTCGATTACATCGACATCAGTGTTTCACAGGTACTTAATTTATCGACCCCGAAAGGATGAAAGGCAAAGTCGGCCTCGGCGGAATTTGAACTCAGAACCTAAAAGACGGACGAACTACCACTAAGCATTTCGCCCGGCGTGCTAACGATTTTGCCAATTGGCCGCCTTAAATAATCCTTTCTACTATAAGTACAAGGCCTGACATTTTAGGGAAGAGGGCCCGTCGATTAGATCAACCCCTGTACGCAACTAGTACTTAGTTTATCGATCCCGAAAGGATGAAAGGCAAAATCGACCTCGGTGGAATTTGAACTCGGAACGTAAAGACAGACGAAATGCCGCTAAGCATTTCGTCCGGCGTGCTAACGATTCTGCCAGCTCACCACCTTGAATAATAATAATAATAATAATAATAATAATAATAATAATAATAATAATAATAATAATAATAATAATTTCATTAATTTGCCACAAGGGCGAAGGATGAGGGGGACAATAGAGACAGACATAAAGTGTGGCGGTTTACATATAATAATAAAATGATAAAAGAAAGAAAGAAAGAAAGAGACAAACAAACAAACAAACAAACAAACAAAGACAGAAAGAAAGAAAGGAAAGTAAGTATACACGGTATACACTGAAAAAGTAGGAACATATGCATAGCATACAAATGTAAAAAAATAGGGGGAGGATGGCAGAGATGTGGCCCTCCTGATACAGGGAGGCCTCTAGAGATAATCGAGGGGCCCCACTGTTCTTGATTTTCCTGAAACCCTAGGAGCAAGTGCCCTCTCCAATTCCTTCTCTCCGACTCGCAGGTCTACACTTAGAGAGGTACCATCCACTCTTGCCATTTTCGCAACTTTCACCCCACCTTTCAATAAACTCACTCGAGGACAGCACTTGCCTCAAAAGTCAATAATAATAATAATAATAATAATAATAATAATAATAATAATAATAATAATAATAATTCTTTCTAAGTTTGACACGAGGCCAGCAATTTTAGGAGAAACTGGTTAGTCAATTACATGAACCTTAGTACTTTGCTGGTACTTTATTCTATCTTACCCGAAAGAATTAATGGTAAAGTTGACCTCAACCGCATTTGAGCGTAATACACTAAGGGCTAGAAGAAATACTGCTACGCATTTTGTTCCACGCGTAAAAGATCTTGCCATCTTGCTACTGGCAATAAAAACAATTTTACAGATGAGCCAACACAATAGCTTCTACCTGGTCCTTAGGCTTGTTACAAAGAGCAGCTAATTCTCCCTGAAATTACATCCTGTCACCATAATTAACCCATTACCTCCCATAATTCTATTAACTGGATTTTTTTTAATGAAACTTTGATTTCTAGCATAAAACAGCCTTAGAAACACGCTGGAATGATCAAAATAACATTTCAAAATAACATTTTAAATAGAAATAAGCGAGATATTGGGTGAAAAATTAGCAAACCTCATTTGAATATCAGAGAAATATACCTAGTAGATATAGCAAAAAGGTTAGATATGTGTAAACATTGATAGATAATTACGAAATTTGTAATTTTTAAGTGATCTCATATAAGATCACTGGTAGGTAATGGGTTAAACTATGCACTGGATTATGTAACCATACAAAGTAATGTAACCATACAAACAGAGGTCTGCCAGATGACTGTTGACTTGAGGTTAAATGACAACAGGAACAGCATCGATCTGTCAAAAGTACATCCTTCTCTTCGCAGTCATAACATTGAAACCCACTTTTTCATAGCAACGCTCCATCTCGACATTTAATGGCAAATCTCCAACTTTCTTTCTCTCTCTCTCTCTCTCTCTCTCTCTCTCTCTCTCTCTCTCTCTCTCTCTCTCTCTCTCTCTCTTTCCCATGGCACTACACGCTGCAAAAGCTATATCCAAATTCTAGACTGTTTTTTTTAAAGCCAGCTTGAAAATATGACATCCCATGCTAAAGTGTTCTCTGTTTCTGCTACCGATGTTAGAATTTTGCTCACATATCTGGGATAGTACCTACTACAATTGTTCACACACACACACACACACACACACACGGTTCCTGTACCATGGATGGCACATCTCATTGGTTGTCCTATCCATTACAAATTGCAGCCAAAATCTCCATCGCCTTCAAATCACACCGTACCGTCTTAAAAAAAAAAAGGAAAACATTGTACAATGTCATCCTAGATACTCTGTGTCTGAATAAAATGACTGGCGCTTAACGAATCATATGGCTTTAACCATAGGTTTGCTCTCTCAGAGTTGACCTGCATCTAAACAACAGCAACAGGTCAACTGAAATGCTTTCAATGAAATTTGGAGGACAAAAACTATGTGAATGCCCGTTGAACGGACTGTGGTTCATTTTCAAAGGCCCGGCTTTGTCAAACACTGTTTCAATCAAATTCTAATGTTTTCTTCCGACCACGCTACTATTTCGAGTTAAATATTTAATGTTCTTCATTAAATATAGTCCACAAAACAAGAACGTTCGCCGGCGAAGCCGACAAAGGCAGCTTCAGACTATGCTATGTCGTTGACGATATATGTTCTGCCTGTTTGAAGAATGGTAGAAGGAAAATGTGAAAGTCTGTCATGTGTGTGTACGTGTAGTTATACATATACAGATACAACATGGATTTTTCGGAACCACCGATTCCCAAGCCATTCAGGATAAGTAATTTTTTAGGAGCCAGGTGGAGGTCTCCTTGAGATGTCCTTGATTAAAATACTCTAAATTAAAGAAACATTAAATTTATGTAAATAAATTAAATACAGGAACCTGTACATTAAGAGTAAATATTGGTTCAAATTTTGGCACGAGGTTAGAGGTTTTACGGGAAGGGGTACGTCGGTTACATCAACCCACATATTCAA
Organism: Octopus bimaculoides; assembly: GCF_046866305.1. Taxonomy (NCBI): domain Eukaryota; kingdom Metazoa; phylum Mollusca; class Cephalopoda; order Octopoda; family Octopodidae; genus Octopus; species Octopus bimaculoides. The sequence goes on along the minus strand of NC_142930.1, from coordinate 154,494,946 downwards.
CTGGCAAGTTATTTTATCGACCCCTAAACAATGAAAGGCAAAGTCGACCACGGCGGAATTTGAACTCAAGCCGTAAAGATGGACAAAATGTCAAACATACTAACGATTCTGTTGCTTGC